>NC_081184.1:31060247-31171346 GCF_029867415.1 Vicia villosa
TTGCAGCAATGCCTTATTTTATCACCTCCAATACATCGTTATCTCTCACCATCTATTGAAGCATCATATTTATTACTTTTACATTCAGAAATAGAAATTGGAACTCCTAATATTTTCGAAAACTTATTTTATTATTTTGTGTTAGTAAAACTAAATAAGTTATTCTCTCCCACATCATTAGTTGCATTCAGAGTACCGCAAAAAAATAATAATAACCATTCCCTTTTCATGTTTCATCACAAAAATATTAATTAATGTTAAAAGGTCCTTCATATTAAATTTTTCAAATTCTAAAAAAATTTTATAATCCATAAAATTTCTCTACTAATTAATTGTATCATCTTTCGGATATAACTCTTCTTTATTTCTATTCAAAATATTCATTATTTGCTTATGTAGTAAAAATAATGTTTTTTTTTTATTTTAAAACTTCAATTCAACCGATTTATTTATGAAAGGCATATAATGTTCTCTTTTTTTTTTCATTTCAAGAAGTGTATGATTTATATTTGGGGAATAATATTTCTCCCATTTTTGTAGTTGTTATATTCAAAATATTTTAAACCTAACTAACTGATTAATGGAAATTGCTTATTCCATCATTGTAGCAATAAAACTTATTCTATTTAATTTCCTCCTTTTTTTAATATAACAAAAATTTAAAAAATTTATTTGCCAATTTTAATCAAATAATATTTTTCTCAAAAGTAGTTACCAAGCTATTCATATAAAAGGAGATGGTATTAGGAATTTCTTATTTGTCTAATATAGGTATATTGTTAACTACATAATTCCTTTATATCTCTCTTTTTCAATTATATTATATTCAAATAGTATATTCATCAGTTGTAGAGAAAAATTAACAACTACTCATTCATATGGGAATGAGAATGTCTATTGATTTTTTACGACTGATCAATATACTATATGGGTGTAATATTGCAGCAATGCCTTATTTTATCACCTCCAATACATCGTTATCTCTCACCATCTATTGAAGCATCATATTTATTACTTTTACATTCAGAAATAGAAATTGGAACTCCTAATATTTTCGAAAACTTATTTTATTATTTTGTGTTAGTAAAACTAAATAAGTTATTCTCTCCCACATCATTAGTTGCATTCAGAGTACCGCAAAAAAATAATAATAACCATTCCCTTTTCATGTTTCATCACAAAAATATTAATTAATGTTAAAAGGTCCTTCATATTAAATTTTTCAAATTCTAAAAAAATTTTATAATCCATAAAATTTCTCTACTAATTAATTGTATCATCTTTCGGATATAACTCTTCTTTATTTCTATTCAAAATATTCATTATTTGCTTATGTAGTAAAAATAATGTTTTTTTTTTATTTTAAAACTTCAATTCAACCGATTTATTTATGAAAGGCATATAATGTTCTCTTTTTTTTTTCATTTCAAGAAGTGTATGATTTATATTTGGGGAATAATATTTCTCCCATTTTTGTAGTTGTTATATTCAAAATATTTTAAACCTAACTAACTGATTAATGGAAATTGCTTATTCCATCATTGTAGCAATAAAACTTATTCTATTTAATTTCCTCCTTTTTTTAATATAACAAAAATTTAAAAAATTTATTTGCCAATTTTAATCAAATAATATTTTTCTCAAAAGTAGTTACCAAGCTATTCATATAAAAGGAGATGGTATTAGGAATTTCTTATTTGTCTAATATATGGTATATTGTTAACTACATAATTCCTTTATATCTCTCTTTTTCAATTATATTATATTCAAATAGTATATTCATCAGTTGTAGAGAAAAATTAACAACTACTCATTCATATGGGAATAAGAATGTCTATTGATTTTTTACGACTGATCCATATGGGTGTAATGCAGCTTATTTTATCACCTCCAATACATCGTTATCTCTCACCATCTATTGAAGCATCATATTTATTACTTTTACATTCAGAAATAGAAATTGGAACTCCTAATATTTTCGAAAACTTATTTTATTATTTTGTGTTAGTAAAACTAAATAAGTTATTCTCTCCCACATCATTAGTTGCATTCAGAGTACCGCAAAAAAATAATAATAACCATTCCCTTTTCATGTTTCATCACAAAAATATTAATTAATGTTAAAAGGTCCTTCATATTAAATTTTTCAAATTCTAAAAAAATTTTATAATCCATAAAATTTCTCTACTAATTAATTGTATCATCTTTCGGATATAACTCTTCTTTATTTCTATTCAAAATATTCATTATTTGCTTATGTAGTAAAAATAATGTTTTTTTTTTATTTTAAAACTTCAATTCAACCGATTTATTTATGAAAGGCATATAATGTTCTCTTTTTTTTTTCATTTCAAGAAGTGTATGATTTATATTTGGGGAATAATATTTCTCCCATTTTTGTAGTTGTTATATTCAAAATATTTTAAACCTAACTAACTGATTAATGGAAATTGCTTATTCCATCATTGTAGCAATAAAACTTATTCTATTTAATTTCCTCCTTTTTTTAATATAACAAAAATTTAAAAAATTTATTTGCCAATTTTAATCAAATAATATTTTTCTCAAAAGTAGTTACCAAGCTATTCATATAAAAGGAGATGGTATTAGGAATTTCTTATTTGTCTAATATATGGTATATTGTTAACTACATAATTCCTTTATATCTCTCTTTTTCAATTATATTATATTCAAATAGTATATTCATCAGTTGTAGAGAAAAATTAACAACTACTCATTCATATGGGAATAAGAATGTCTATTGATTTTTTACGACTGATCCAGCAATGCCTTATTTTATCACCTCCAATACATCGTTATCTCTCACCATCTATTGAAGCATCATATTTATTACTTTTACATTCAGAAATAGAAATTGGAACTCCTAATATTTTCGAAAACTTATTTTATTATTTTGTGTTAGTAAAACTAAATAAGTTATTCTCTCCCACATCATTAGTTGCATTCAGAGTACCGCAAAAAAATAATAATAACCATTCCCTTTTCATGTTTCATCACAAAAATATTAATTAATGTTAAAAGGTCCTTCATATTAAATTTTTCAAATTCTAAAAAAATTTTATAATCCATAAAATTTCTCATAAAATTTCTCTACTAATTAATTGTATCATCTTTCGGATATAACTCTTCTTTATTTCTATTCAAAATATTCATTATTTGCTTATGTAGTAAAAATAATGTTTTTTTTTTATTTTAAAACTTCAATTCAACCGATTTATTTATGAAAGGCATATAATGTTCTCTTTTTTTTTTCATTTCAAAAAGTGTATGATTTATATTTGGGGAATAATATTTCTCCCATTTTTGTAGTTGTTATATTCAAAATATTTTAAACCTAACAAACTGATTAGTGGAAATTGCTTATTCCATCATTGTAGCAATAAAACTTATTCTATTTAATTTTCCTCCTTTTTTTAATATAACAAAAATTTAAAAAATTTATTTGCCAATTTTAATCAAATAATATTTTTCTCAAAAGTAGTTACCAAGCTATTCATATAAAAGGAGATGGTATTAGGAATTTCTTATTTGTCTAATATATGGTATATTGTTAACTACATAATTCCTTTATATCTCTCTTTTTCAATTATATTATATTCAAATAGTATATTCATCAGTTGTAGAGAAAAATTAACAACTACTCATTCATATGGGAATAAGAATGTCTATTGATTTTTTACGACTGATCCAGCAATGCCTTATTTTATCACCTCCAATACATCGTTATCTCTCACCATCTATTGAAGCATCATATTTATTACTTTTACATTCAGAAATAGAAATTGGAACTCCTAATATTTTCGAAAACTTATTTTATTATTTTGTGTTAGTAAAACTAAATAAGTTATTCTCTCCCACATCATTAGTTGCATTCAGAGTACCGCAAAAAAATAATAATAACCATTCCCTTTTCATGTTTCATCACAAAAATATTAATTAATGTTAAAAGGTCCTTCATATTAAATTTTTCAAATTCTAAAAAAATTTTATAATCCATAAAATTTCTCTACTAATTAATTGTATCATCTTTCGGATATAACTCTTCTTTATTTCTATTCAAAATATTCATTATTTGCTTATGTAGTAAAAATAATGTTTTTTTTTTATTTTAAAACTTCAATTCAACCGATTTATTTATGAAAGGCATATAATGTTCTCTTTTTTTTTTCATTTCAAAAAGTGTATGATTTATATTTGGGGAATAATATTTCTCCCATTTTTGTAGTTGTTATATTCAAAATATTTTAAACCTAACAAACTGATTAGTGGAAATTGCTTATTCCATCATTGTAGCAATAAAACTTATTCTATTTAATTTTCTCCTTTTTTTAATATAACAAAAATTTAAAAAATTTATTTGCCAATTTTAATCAAATAATATTTTTCTCAAAAGTAGTTACCAAGCTATTCATATAAAAGGAGATGGTATTAGGAATTTCTTATTTGTCTAATATATGGTATATTGTTAACTACATAATTCCTTTATATCTCTCTTTTTCAATTATATTATATTCAAATAGTATATTCATCAGTTGTAGAGAAAAATTAACAACTACTCATTCATATGGGAATGAGAATGTCTATTGATTTTTTACGACTGATCCAGCAATGCCTTATTTTATCACCTCCAATACATCGTTATCTCTCACCATCTATTGAAGCATCATATTTATTACTTTTACATTCAGAAATAGAAATTGGAACTCCTAATATTTTCGAAAACTTATTTTATTATTTTGTGTTAGTAAAACTAAATAAGTTATTCTCTCCCACATCATTAGTTGCATTCAGAGTACCGCAAAAAAATAATAATAACCATTCCCTTTTCATGTTTCATCACAAAAATATTAATTAATGTTAAAAGGTCCTTCATATTAAATTTTTCAAATTCTAAAAAAATTTTATAATCCATAAAATTTCTCTACTAATTAATTGTATCATCTTTCGGATATAACTCTTCTTTATTTCTATTCAAAATATTCATTATTTGCTTATGTAGTAAAAATAATGTTTTTTTTTTATTTTAAAACTTCAATTCAACCGATTTATTTATGAAAGGCATATAATGTTCTCTTTTTTTTTTCATTTCAAAAAGTGTATGATTTATATTTGGGGAATAATATTTCTCCCATTTTTGTAGTTGTTATATTCAAAATATTTTAAACCTAACAAACTGATTAGTGGAAATTGCTTATTCCATCATTGTAGCAATAAAACTTATTCTATTTAATTTTCTCCTTTTTTTAATATAACAAAAATTTAAAAAATTTATTTGCCAATTTTAATCAAATAATATTTTTCTCAAAAGTAGTTACCAAGCTATTCATATAAAAGGAGATGGTATTAGGAATTTCTTATTTGTCTAATATATGGTATATTGTTAACTACATAATTCCTTTATATCTCTCTTTTTCAATTATATTATATTCAAATAGTATATTCATCAGTTGTAGAGAAAAATTAACAACTACTCATTCATATGGGAATAAGAATGTCTATTGATTTTTTACGACTGATCCAGCAATGCCTTATTTTATCACCTCCAATACATCGTTATCTCTCACCATCTATTGAAGCATCATATTTATTACTTTTACATTCAGAAATAGAAATTGGAACTCCTAATATTTTCGAAAACTTATTTTATTATTTTGTGTTAGTAAAACTAAATAAGTTATTCTCTCCCACATCATTAGTTGCATTCAGAGTACCGCAAAAAAATAATAATAACCATTCCCTTTTCATGTTTCATCACAAAAATATTAATTAATGTTAAAAGGTCCTTCATATTAAATTTTTCAAATTCTAAAAAAATTTTATAATCCATAAAATTTCTCTACTAATTAATTGTATCATCTTTCGGATATAACTCTTCTTTATTTCTATTCAAAATATTCATTATTTGCTTATGTAGTAAAAATAATGTTTTTTTTTTATTTTAAAACTTCAATTCAACCGATTTATTTATGAAAGGCATATAATGTTCTCTTTTTTTTTTCATTTCAAAAAGTGTATGATTTATATTTGGGGAATAATATTTCTCCCATTTTTGTAGTTGTTATATTCAAAATATTTTAAACCTAACAAACTGATTAGTTGAAATTGCTTATTCCATCATTGTAGCAATAAAACTTATTCTATTTAATTTTCTCCTTTTTTTAATATAACAAAAATTTAAAAAATTTATTTGCCAATTTTAATCAAATAATATTTTTCTCAAAAGTAGTTACCAAGCTATTCATATAAAAGGAGATGGTATTAGGAATTTCTTATTTGTCTAATATATGGTATATTGTTAACTACATAATTCCTTTATATCTCTCTTTTTCAATTATATTATATTCAAATAGTATATTCATCAGTTGTAGAGAAAAATTAACAACTACTCATTCATATGGGAATAAGAATGTCTATTGATTTTTTACGACTGATCCAGCAATGCCTTATTTTATCACCTCCAATACATCGTTATCTCTCACCATCTATTGAAGCATCATATTTATTACTTTTACATTCAGAAATAGAAATTGGAACTCCTAATATTTTCGAAAACTTATTTTATTATTTTGTGTTAGTAAAACTAAATAAGTTATTCTCTCCCACATCATTAGTTGCATTCAGAGTACCGCAAAAAAATAATAATAACCATTCCCTTTTCATGTTTCATCACAAAAATATTAATTAATGTTAAAAGGTCCTTCATATTAAATTTTTCAAATTCTAAAAAAATTTTATAATCCATAAAATTTCTCTACTAATTAATTGTATCATCTTTCGGATATAACTCTTCTTTATTTCTATTCAAAATATTCATTATTTGCTTATGTAGTAAAAATAATGTTTTTTTTTATTTTAAAACTTCAATTCAACCGATTTATTTATGAAAGGCATATAATGTTCTCTTTTTTTTTTCATTTCAAAAAGTGTATGATTTATATTTGGGGAATAATATTTCTCCCATTTTTGTAGTTGTTATATTCAAAATATTTTAAACCTAACAAACTGATTAGTTGAAATTGCTTATTCCATCATTGTAGCAATAAAACTTATTCTATTTAATTTTCTCCTTTTTTTAATATAACAAAAATTTAAAAAATTTATTTGCCAATTTTAATCAAATAATATTTTTCTCAAAAGTAGTTACCAAGCTATTCATATAAAAGGAGATGGTATTAGGAATTTCTTATTTGTCTAATATATGGTATATTGTTAACTACATAATTCCTTTATATCTCTCTTTTTCAATTATATTATATTCAAATAGTATATTCATCAGTTGTAGAGAAAAATTAACAACTACTCATTCATATGGGAATAAGAATGTCTATTGATTTTTTACGACTGATCCAGCAATGCCTTATTTTATCACCTCCAATACATCGTTATCTCTCACCATCTATTGAAGCATCATATTTATTACTTTTACATTCAGAAATAGAAATTGGAACTCCTAATATTTTCGAAAACTTATTTTATTATTTTGTGTTAGTAAAACTAAATAAGTTATTCTCTCCCACATCATTAGTTGCATTCAGAGTACCGCAAAAAAATAATAATAACCATTCCCTTTTCATGTTTCATCACAAAAATATTAATTAATGTTAAAAGGTCCTTCATATTAAATTTTTCAAATTCTAAAAAAATTTTATAATCCATAAAATTTCTCTACTAATTAATTGTATCATCTTTCGGATATAACTCTTCTTTATTTCTATTCAAAATATTCATTATTTGCTTATGTAGTAAAAATAATGTTTTTTTTTTATTTTAAAACTTCAATTCAACCGATTTATTTATGAAAGGCATATAATGTTCTCTTTTTTTTTTCATTTCAAAAAGTGTATGATTTATATTTGGGGAATAATATTTCTCCCATTTTTGTAGTTGTTATATTCAAAATATTTTAAACCTAACAAACTGATTAGTTGAAATTGCTTATTCCATCATTGTAGCAATAAAACTTATTCTATTTAATTTTCTCCTTTTTTTAATATAACAAAAATTTAAAAAATTTATTTGCCAATTTTAATCAAATAATATTTTTCTCAAAAGTAGTTACCAAGCTATTCATATAAAAGGAGATGGTATTAGGAATTTCTTATTTGTCTAATATATGGTATATTGTTAACTACATAATTCCTTTATATCTCTCTTTTTCAATTATATTATATTCAAATAGTATATTCATCAGTTGTAGAGAAAAATTAACAACTACTCATTCATATGGGAATAAGAATGTCTATTGATTTTTTACGACTGATCCAGCAATGCCTTATTTTATCACCTCCAATACATCGTTATCTCTCACCATCTATTGAAGCATCATATTTATTACTTTTACATTCAGAAATAGAAATTGGAACTCCTAATATTTTCGAAAACTTATTTTATTATTTTGTGTTAGTAAAACTAAATAAGTTATTCTCTCCCACATCATTAGTTGCATTCAGAGTACCGCAAAAAAATAATAATAACCATTCCCTTTTCATGTTTCATCACAAAAATATTAATTAATGTTAAAAGGTCCTTCATATTAAATTTTTCAAATTCTAAAAAAATTTTATAATCCATAAAATTTCTCTACTAATTAATTGTATCATCTTTCGGATATAACTCTTCTTTATTTCTATTCAAAATATTCATTATTTGCTTATGTAGTAAAAATAATGTTTTTTTTTTATTTTAAAACTTCAATTCAACCGATTTATTTATGAAAGGCATATAATGTTCTCTTTTTTTTTTCATTTCAAAAAGTGTATGATTTATATTTGGGGAATAATATTTCTCCCATTTTTGTAGTTGTTATATTCAAAATATTTTAAACCTAACAAACTGATTAGTTGAAATTGCTTATTCCATCATTGTAGCAATAAAACTTATTCTATTTAATTTTCTCCTTTTTTTAATATAACAAAAATTTAAAAAATTTATTTGCCAATTTTAATCAAATAATATTTTTCTCAAAAGTAGTTACCAAGCTATTCATATAAAAGGAGATGGTATTAGGAATTTCTTATTTGTCTAATATATGGTATATTGTTAACTACATAATTCCTTTATATCTCTCTTTTTCAATTATATTATATTCAAATAGTATATTCATCAGTTGTAGAGAAAAATTAACAACTACTCATTCATATGGGAATAAGAATGTCTATTGATTTTTTACGACTGATCCAGCAATGCCTTATTTTATCACCTCCAATACATCGTTATCTCTCACCATCTATTGAAGCATCATATTTATTACTTTTACATTCAGAAATAGAAATTGGAACTCCTAATATTTTCGAAAACTTATTTTATTATTTTGTGTTAGTAAAACTAAATAAGTTATTCTCTCCCACATCATTAGTTGCATTCAGAGTACCGCAAAAAAATAATAATAACCATTCCCTTTTCATGTTTCATCACAAAAATATTAATTAATGTTAAAAGGTCCTTCATATTAAATTTTTCAAATTCTAAAAAAAATTTATAATCCATAAAATTTCTCTACTAATTAATTGTATCATCTTTCGGATATAACTCTTCTTTATTTCTATTCAAAATATTCATTATTTGCTTATGTAGTAAAAATAATGTTTTTTTTTATTTTAAAACTTCAATTCAACCGATTTATTTATGAAAGGCATATAATGTTCTCTTTTTTTTTTCATTTCAAAAAGTGTATGATTTATATTTGGGGAATAATATTTCTCCCATTTTTGTAGTTGTTATATTCAAAATATTTTAAACCTAACAAACTGATTAGTTGAAATTGCTTATTCCATCATTGTAGCAATAAAACTTATTCTATTTAATTTTCTCCTTTTTTTAATATAACAAAAATTTAAAAAATTTATTTGCCAATTTTAATCAAATAATATTTTTCTCAAAAGTAGTTACCAAGCTATTCATATAAAAGGAGATGGTATTAGGAATTTCTTATTTGTCTAATATATGGTATATTGTTAACTACATAATTCCTTTATATCTCTCTTTTTCAATTATATTATATTCAAATAGTATATTCATCAGTTGTAGAGAAAAATTAACAACTACTCATTCATATGGGAATAAGAATGTCTATTGATTTTTTACGACTGATCCAGCAATGCCTTATTTTATCACCTCCAATACATCGTTATCTCTCACCATCTATTGAAGCATCATATTTATTACTTTTACATTCAGAAATAGAAATTGGAACTCCTAATATTTTCGAAAACTTATTTTATTATTTTGTGTTAGTAAAACTAAATAAGTTATTCTCTCCCACATCATTAGTTGCATTCAGAGTACCGCAAAAAAATAATAATAACCATTCCCTTTTCATGTTTCATCACAAAAATATTAATTAATGTTAAAAGGTCCTTCATATTAAATTTTTCAAATTCTAAAAAAATTTTATAATCCATAAAATTTCTCTACTAATTAATTGTATCATCTTTCGGATATAACTCTTCTTTATTTCTATTCAAAATATTCATTATTTGCTTATGTAGTAAAAATAATGTTTTTTTTTTATTTTAAAACTTCAATTCAACCGATTTATTTATGAAAGGCATATAATGTTCTCTTTTTTTTTTCATTTCAAAAAGTGTATGATTTATATTTGGGGAATAATATTTCTCCCATTTTTGTAGTTGTTATATTCAAAATATTTTAAACCTAACAAACTGATTAGTTGAAATTGCTTATTCCATCATTGTAGCAATAAAACTTATTCTATTTAATTTTCTCCTTTTTTTAATATAACAAAAATTTAAAAAATTTATTTGCCAATTTTAATCAAATAATATTTTTCTCAAAAGTAGTTACCAAGCTATTCATATAAAAGGAGATGGTATTAGGAATTTCTTATTTGTCTAATATATGGTATATTGTTAACTACATAATTCCTTTATATCTCTCTTTTTCAATTATATTATATTCAAATAGTATATTCATCAGTTGTAGAGAAAAATTAACAACTACTCATTCATATGGGAATAAGAATGTCTATTGATTTTTTACGACTGATCCAGCAATGCCTTATTTTATCACCTCCAATACATCGTTATCTCTCACCATCTATTGAAGCATCATATTTATTACTTTTACATTCAGAAATAGAAATTGGAACTCCTAATATTTTCGAAAACTTATTTTATTATTTTGTGTTAGTAAAACTAAATAAGTTATTCTCTCCCACATCATTAGTTGCATTCAGAGTACCGCAAAAAAATAATAATAACCATTCCCTTTTCATGTTTCATCACAAAAATATTAATTAATGTTAAAAGGTCCTTCATATTAAATTTTTCAAATTCTAAAAAAATTTTATAATCCATAAAATTTCTCTACTAATTAATTGTATCATCTTTCGGATATAACTCTTCTTTATTTCTATTCAAAATATTCATTATTTGCTTATGTAGTAAAAATAATGTTTTTTTTTATTTTAAAACTTCAATTCAACCGATTTATTTATGAAAGGCATATAATGTTCTCTTTTTTTTTTCATTTCAAAAAGTGTATGATTTATATTTGGGGAATAATATTTCTCCCATTTTTGTAGTTGTTATATTCAAAATATTTTAAACCTAACAAACTGATTAGTTGAAATTGCTTATTCCATCATTGTAGCAATAAAACTTATTCTATTTAATTTTCTCCTTTTTTTAATATAACAAAAATTTAAAAAATTTATTTGCCAATTTTAATCAAATAATATTTTTCTCAAAAGTAGTTACCAAGCTATTCATATAAAAGGAGATGGTATTAGGAATTTCTTATTTGTCTAATATATGGTATATTGTTAACTACATAATTCCTTTATATCTCTCTTTTTCAATTATATTATATTCAAATAGTATATTCATCAGTTGTAGAGAAAAATTAACAACTACTCATTCATATGGGAATAAGAATGTCTATTGATTTTTTACGACTGATCCAGCAATGCCTTATTTTATCACCTCCAATACATCGTTATCTCTCACCATCTATTGAAGCATCATATTTATTACTTTTACATTCAGAAATAGAAATTGGAACTCCTAATATTTTCGAAAACTTATTTTATTATTTTGTGTTAGTAAAACTAAATAAGTTATTCTCTCCCACATCATTAGTTGCATTCAGAGTACCGCAAAAAAATAATAATAACCATTCCCTTTTCATGTTTCATCACAAAAATATTAATTAATGTTAAAAGGTCCTTCATATTAAATTTTTCAAATTCTAAAAAAATTTTATAATCCATAAAATTTCTCTACTAATTAATTGTATCATCTTTCGGATATAACTCTTCTTTATTTCTATTCAAAATATTCATTATTTGCTTATGTAGTAAAAATAATGTTTTTTTTTATTTTAAAACTTCAATTCAACCGATTTATTTATGAAAGGCATATAATGTTCTCTTTTTTTTTTCATTTCAAAAAGTGTATGATTTATATTTGGGGAATAATATTTCTCCCATTTTTGTAGTTGTTATATTCAAAATATTTTAAACCTAACAAACTGATTAGTTGAAATTGCTTATTCCATCATTGTAGCAATAAAACTTATTCTATTTAATTTTCTCCTTTTTTTAATATAACAAAAATTTAAAAAATTTATTTGCCAATTTTAATCAAATAATATTTTTCTCAAAAGTAGTTACCAAGCTATTCATATAAAAGGAGATGGTATTAGGAATTTCTTATTTGTCTAATATATGGTATATTGTTAACTACATAATTCCTTTATATCTCTCTTTTTCAATTATATTATATTCAAATAGTATATTCATCAGTTGTAGAGAAAAATTAACAACTACTCATTCATATGGGAATAAGAATGTCTATTGATTTTTTACGACTGATCCAGCAATGCCTTATTTTATCACCTCCAATACATCGTTATCTCTCACCATCTATTGAAGCATCATATTTATTACTTTTACATTCAGAAATAGAAATTGGAACTCCTAATATTTTCGAAAACTTATTTTATTATTTTGTGTTAGTAAAACTAAATAAGTTATTCTCTCCCACATCATTAGTTGCATTCAGAGTACCGCAAAAAAATAATAATAACCATTCCCTTTTCATGTTTCATCACAAAAATATTAATTAATGTTAAAAGGTCCTTCATATTAAATTTTTCAAATTCTAAAAAAAATTTATAATCCATAAAATTTCTCTACTAATTAATTGTATCATCTTTCGGATATAATCCTTCTTTATTTCTATTCAAAATATTCATTATTTGCTTATGTAGTAAAAATAATGTTTTTTTTTTATTTTAAAACTTCAATTCAACCGATTTATCTATGAAAGGCATATAATGTTCTCTTTTTTTTTTCATTTCAAAAAGTGTATGATTTATATTTGGGGAATAATATTTCTCCCATTTTTGTAGTTGTTATATTCAAAATATTTTAAACCTAACAAACTGATTAGTTGAAATTGCTTATTCCATCATTGTAGCAATAAAACTTATTCTATTTAATTTTCTCCTTTTTTTAATATAACAAAAATTTAAAAAATTTATTTGCCAATTTTAATCAAATAATAATTTTCTCAAAAGTAGTTACCAAGCTATTCATATAAAAGGAGATGGTATTAGGAATTTCTTATTTGTCTAATATATGGTATATTGTTAACTACATAATTCCTTTATATCTCTCTTTTTCAATTATATTATATTCAAATAGTATATTCATCAGTTGTAGAGAAAAATTAACAACTACTCATTCATATGGGAATAAGAATGTCTATTGATTTTTTACGACTGATCCAGCAATGCCTTATTTTATCACCTCCAATACATCGTTATCTCTCACCATCTATTGAAGCATCATATTTATTACTTTTACATTCAGAAATAGAAATTGGAACTCCTAATATTTTCGAAAACTTATTTTATTATTTTGTGTTAGTAAAACTAAATAAGTTATTCTCTCCCACATCATTAGTTGCATTCAGAGTACCGCAAAAAAATAATAATAACCATTCCCTTTTCATGTTTCATCACAAAAATATTAATTAATGTTAAAAGGTCCTTCATATTAAATTTTTCAAATTCTAAAAAAATTTTATAATCCATAAAATTTCTCTACTAATTAATTGTATCATCTTTCGGATATAACTCTTCTTTATTTCTATTCAAAATATTCATTATTTGCTTATGTAGTAAAAATAATGTTTTTTTTTATTTTAAAACTTCAATTCAACCGATTTATTTATGAAAGGCATATAATGTTCTCTTTTTTTTTTCATTTCAAAAAGTGTATGATTTATATTTGGGGAATAATATTTCTCCCATTTTTGTAGTTGTTATATTCAAAATATTTTAAACCTAACAAACTGATTAGTGGAAATTGCTTATTCCATCATTGTAGCAATAAAACTTATTCTATTTAATTTTCTCCTTTTTTTAATATAACAAAAAATTTAAAATTTATTTGCCAATTTTAATCAAATAATATTTTTCTCAAAAGTAGTTACCAAGCTATTCATATAAAAGGAGATGGTATTAGGAATTTCTTATTTGTCTAATATATGGTATATTGTTAACTACATAATTCCTTTATATCTCTCTTTTTCAATTATATTATATTCAAATAGTATATTCATCAGTTGTAGAGAAAAATTAACAACTACTCATTCATATGGGAATGAGAATGTCTATTGATTTTTTACGACTGATCCAGCAATGCCTTATTTTATCACCTCCAATACATCGTTATCTCTCACCATCTATTGAAGCATCATATTTATTACTTTTACATTCAGAAATAGAAATTGGAACTCCTAATATTTTCGAAAACTTATTTTATTATTTTGTGTTAGTAAAATTAAATAAGTTATTCTCTCCCACATCATTAGTTGCATTCAGAGTACCGCAAAAAAATAATAATAACCATTCCCTTTTCATGTTTCATCACAAAAATATTAATTAATGTTAAAAGGTCCTTCATATTAAATTTTTTAAATTCTAAAAAATTTTATAATCCATAAAATTTCTCTACTAATTAATTGTATCATCTTTCGGATATAACTCTTCTTTATTTCTATTCAAAATATTCATTATTTGCTTATGTAGTAAAAATAATGTTTTTTTTTATTTTAAAACTTCAATTCAACCGATTTATTTATGAAAGGCATATAATGTTCTCTTTTTTTTCATTTCAAAAAGTGTATGATTTATATTTGGGGAATAATATTTCTCCCATTTTTGTAGTTGTTATATTCAAAATATTTTAAACCTAACAAACTGATTAGTGGAAATTGCTTATTCCATCATTGTAGCAATAAAACTTATTCTATTTATATTTCTCCTTTTTTTAATATAACAAAAAATTTAAAATTTATTTGCCAATTTTAATCAAATAATATTTTTCTCAAAAGTAGTTACCAAGCTATTCATATAAAAGGAGATGGTATTAGGAATTTCTTATTTGTCTAATATATGGTATATTGTTAACTACATAATTCCTTTATATCTCTCTTTTTCAATTATATTATATTCAAATAGTATATTCATCAGTTGTAGAGAAAAATTAACAACTACTCATTCATATCGGAATGAGAATGTCTATTGATTTTTTACGACTGATCAATATACTATATGGGTGTAATATTGCAGCAATGCCTTATTTTATCACCTTCAATACATCCTTATCTCTCACCATCTATTGAAGCATCATATTTATTACTTTTACATTCAGAAATAGAAATTGGAACTCCTAATATTTTTGAAAACTTATTTTATTATTTTGTGTTAGTAAAACTAAATAAGTTATTCTCTCCCACATCATTTGTTGCATTCAAAGTACCGCAAAAAAAAATAATAACCATTCCCTTTTCATGTTTCATCAAAAAATATTAATTAATGTTAAAAGGTCCTTCTTATTAAATTTTTCAAATTCTAAAAAAATTGTATAATCCATAAAATTTCTCTACTAATTAATTGTATCATCTTTCGGATATAACTCTTCTTTATTTCTATTCAAAATATTCATTATTTGCTTATGTAGTAAAAATAATGTTTTTTTTTATTTTAAAACTTCAATTCAACCGATTTATTTATGAAAGGCATATAATGTTCTCTTTTTTTTTTCATTTCAAGAAGTGTATGATTTATGTTTGGGGAATAATATTTCTCCCATTTTTGTAGTTGTTATATTCAAAATATTTTAAACCTAACTAACTGATTAATGGAAATTGCTTATTCCATCATTGTAGCAATAAAACTTATTCTATTTAATTTCCTCCTTTTTTTAATATAACAAAAATTTAAAAAATTTATTTTCCATTTTTAATCAAATAATATTTTTCTCAAAAGTAGTTACCAAGCTATTCATATAAAAGGAGATGGTATTAAGAATTTCTTATTTGTCTAATATAGGGTGTCATACCCCAAATTTGTCCTACCCTATTCATCTGGCTTAGAATTCATATACGTACATCATTTAGGTCATAATCCATACCCATGCATGCATATCATTGGTATCAATCAAAGACTAGCAAGAAAGAGCTTTTATGGCAAGGAATTTCCTACCAAATGTGAGGATCAGAGGTGTGATTATGTGGCTTTGTTTTCATTGAAGTCTTCCTGGTGGGGGTGTACAAGTCTAGAAGTCATCTGATCCTCTTAATCAGGGTTTCCTTGACCAAAGTCAACCAGTTGACTTTCTGGTCAACATTTAATCAGGAATGGATTTTATGAGTGAGAAGCTTCCATATTAACTATGTGGATGTTTTCATTTGACTGGATTTGACTGGAGGAGATTTAATCAAGAATTCCATCAATAATCAGGAAAATCAGAACAGTTGACTTTTGGGTCAAAATCAGAAGAATTATTCAAATATTGACTTTCGGTGGAAAATCAGTCAAGAAAAGTCAAAGAATGGATAAAATCAGGAGTTTGACAAAAGTTGCCAAAAATAGAAAAATGACAAAAAATGGAAAGTTTTGACACTTAGAAATTTTTTTGGCTCTTTAAACCTTGATGAACAGTCCACTTCAGCCCTGGTTTACACGTGTTAAAAGGCTTTATTCCATAAATATTTCAACATCAAAGCTGTTCAAATCATAGCCCTCTACAAGTTTGTAGTTGGAAGTTTTTGCATTTGAGGCTTGTATGAAGAGATAAAGTGGTTTGAAGTTGCTGAAAATCCATTTGATCTAGGCCATAATGCAAGTCACGCCAAAGCATTTCACCAAACGCTTGGTGTGCCATATTGAAAGCCATCCATAGAGCTCTACAAAAATGCCATGGAAGCAAACTTGGTATCATTCTAATCTTTGCTAGGTCCTCTTCCCAACAAGCCAAGAATTGAGTCAATTGGACAAATATTGAGAAGATTATGAGTCTTCAAAGTCTCACCCTCTCACTGATCAAGTCAAGCATCTGGCCAAGGCAGAAATCCAGGTCACGCATGTCATTCTCACAAACACATGGTGTGCCAACTTCAAATCCATTTTTCTTCCTCCACAAGTCTCCATATTGAACAAGTTTGGTCCTAAACTAGCCTTTGCCATGTCCTCTTTCCATTGATCCAGGGTTTACAATAATTGAGAAAGTAGTGAGCGAGATATGGAGTCCCTAAGTCATGTTCTGACTAAGACCCACTTTGCCAATGTCCCAGGCCCAAGACAGGTCACGCGTGCAGCTCTTTAGTAAAGATGGAATGGCAAGTTCAGGATCGTTTTCTACCATTACCAAACCTCAATTCAAGATCCTTTGAACATCAAACATCCTACACTCTATGTCATCTTTAATTAAAGGCCAAGTTTGTTCCATTTAGTGAACTATAGTAAGACTTAGAGGTTAATGAAGTTGATATCATGAATGATGCATTTGAAGCTAGCATGTTGTGAAGCTGCAGTATGCACCAAGCTCCATTTCCACAAAATGCCATGCCCGCTACTGTGCACGTGAAAGGGGAAGAAAGTTTTACCTCAAGTGCACTAAACCTGCTCATTAAGTGTTGATAATCATCCAATACAACACACCTCACCATAACCCTCCATACACCACACCATCCTATATTAACTGAACCCTTCACAAACTCAAGGCACGCATTCATTTTCTCCCTCCTTTTCCAGATTCTCTTCTCACTCTCCTTTTCTCTCCACACATCATTCTCTCGTTACTCTCTCTCTCCCACTAAGAAAGTAGTTACATTCTCGTAACTAACTCTGAACTACCTCCACCATAACCAACCGTCCAAAAAGGCTTCAAGATCCTCCATTGCCATGGTTCATCAAGTTCTAGAGAAGCATCATCATCACCTCGCCTGCACCTAACTCCATTGTTGCAAGCAAGCACCGTCTCTATTCATTACTCCAAAAGCTGCTCTGAAACTCTGAGTTCAATTCCTAGAGTGCGTGTACGAGCATAGCAAGCTAGATCCGGATTGAAAACGTGAAGGTCCGAAGCTCCGAAGATATTCGCTCAAGAACTCTTCCAGGAGAGATCTAAAAGCTTTCAACACCATATCAATCTAAGCACATCATGCATGTCCTGTATACTCATCGTCCTATTGTACATACGCAAAGCTTTTTCGTTTTTGAATCTTGTTGTTTCTGATTTGCATGAATTTAAGGTGTGTATGCGTGTTTAGATTTTACATTTGAGTTCAGTGAGTATTATGGACTGCAACGATGAGTTCAGATCGCGTTCTATTGAGATTGTTAGAAGTTAGGGTTTTAAGATTCATATCGGTTAGCGTTATAGAGGAAGATTGAGAGGATAAAAGGTCGGATCTGTAATCTACACGAAAAACTGAGTCAGGCGGTGGTGGTTTGATGAATTTCCGGGTGTTGTCATGGAAGCTCCGCCGTGGGAGCCACCGGAGAAGACGACCAGAGGTCTCTCCGGCGCCGGCGTTCTTTTGTTTTATTTCCTCTTTCCATCTTCTACGTGGCACGCTGGTACTGGTTTAGTCTCCCATTTCTTGGCTTTTTGTCTTTATTCAAATGATTGTTTGATGAGGTGGCGAGGTTTGATTGGCTGGAATTGTGTTTTCGTCCTTATCTCATTAAAGTCCATACTGACCAATTGATATTTCATGCCATGCGTGTATGTTACATTCATATGATTAACCATAATGTAAAAAATGAATAATAGGCTGACTAAATAAAGATAGATGAATCAAATGGTTTTTTGTGCTGGGCTATGTACACCTTGGGCCTTACTATGCTGCTGGAACTGCACCCCCCATTTTTTAAGGTACCACGCGTTTGATGGATTGGGCCAAACGCCCTTTGCTTTCTACACCACTCCTTTCACAGGCCCAAGCGCTATTGTAAACAGATCTTAGTTCATTTGAATTCTACTAATACACCCCCTGTCTGGCAATTAATAAAAATAATAAAAATAGTTTCTTTTATTTTCTTTTGCTTGTTAATTGATTTTTTTCCTAAATAAGAAATGTGACAAAAAATAGTTTTTTAGACTAATTAGAATTTTTGGAGTAATGTTTTTTAATTAGAATTTTAATTGGTGATTTCTTTGAGTTTTGATTGGTTAATGCATAGTTTCTTTTTAGCTTTAATTCATAAAAATAGTCTTAAACATGAATAAAAATACAATATACTTGTGAATATTTTCTTGTTTAGTTTAGATTTTAATTCTTGCTTTTTTGTGAATATTTTCATATTTTGAGAAATACCAAAAAATGCCCCTAGTTGTTAAAGTTGACTTTAGTCAACTTAAACAACTTTCTCCTTAGTTAATTCCCTTTAGATATTAGAAATTAGGCTAGTCCCCCACTTTTTCATTCTTTTTCTTTTACAACACTAAAACATCTAAAAATATTCAAAATAAAATCCCTCTAAAAAATACAAAGAAAATATTTAAAAAACATTAATAAAAAAGTGAAAATCATTAAAAAGGGAATGGAATCTTGAATCTCCCTTGCTTAAGGGAATCATTCGAGTGCTTGGATCTCCCTTGCTTAAGGGAACCATTCGAGCGTAAGTTCCCAATTTCTAAAAAACACCAACCAAAGAGTAACTCTAGTTTCCCTTGCTTAAGGGATTTCCTCGAAACACTCAAAGTCTCTCTCTCATCTCTTTTTCTTAAGGACAATGTTATTTCCTCTCGAATGCATCGTAGGCGATACCTTATGCAAGAGTGCGGGCGTTAACTCCGCCCAACTAAAAAACACAAAAACAAACAGAAAATCTTGAGCCGAACTACGACGCTCTGATTCCTGAAAAGGATACGTAGGCATCAAGTCGCGGGGCTTGAACGAGCACACTTGTAAATAATCCTTCTTTTCCCCGTATTTCTTTTGCATTCATACGCATGTAGACATAGACATTAGACACACCCTTTAGATAGAAACAAATATAGGTGGATACCATCGAGTACAATGGGCGCGAGGTGTGCTAATACCTTCCCCTTGCGTAACCGACTCCCGCACCTAGATTCTCTAGTCGTAAGACCCTGTTCCTTCCTTTGTTAGGTTTTCTGATATTCCTTTCCCTTATGGGATAAATATATTGGTGGCGACTCTGTTCATTTTTCGCGAGCGTGCGACATAGGGTATAGTGTTAACTACATAATTCCTTTATATCTCTCTTTTTCAATTATATTATATTCAAATAGTATATTCATCAGTTGTAGAGAAAAATTAACAACTACTCATTCATATGGGAATCAGAATGTCTATTGATTTTTTACGACTGATCAATATACTATATGGGTGTAATACTACAGCAATGCCTTATTTTATCACCTCCAATACATCGTTATCTCTCACCATCTATTGAAGTATCTTATTTATTACTTTTAGATTCAGAAATAGAAATTGAAACTCCTAATATTTTTGAAAACTTATTTTATTATTTTGTGTTAGTAAAACTAAAAAAGTTATTCTCTCCCACATCATTAGTTGCATTCAGAGTACAAAAAAAAAATAATAACCATTCCCTTTTCATGTTTCATCACCAAAATATTAATTAATATTAAAAGGTCCTTCATATTAAAATTTTCAAATTCTGAAAAAATTGTATAATCCATACAATTTCTCTACTAATTAATTGTATCATCTTTCTGATATAGCTCTTCTTTATTTCTATTCAAAATATTCATTATTTGCTTATGTAGTAAAAATAATGTTTTTTTATTTTAAAACATAAATTCAACCGATTTATTTATGAAAGGCATATAATGTTCTTTGTTTTTTTTTCATTTCAAGAAGTGTATGATTTATATTTGGGGAATAATATTTCTCCCATTTTTGTAGTTGTTATATTCAAAATATTTTAAACCTAACTAACTGATTAATGGAAATTGCATATTCCATCATTGTAGCAATAAAACTTATTCTATTTAATTTCCTCCTTTTTTTAATATAACACGAATTTAAAAAATTTATATGCTAATTTTAATCAAATAATATTTTTCTCAAAAGTAGTTACCAAGCTATTCATATAAAAGGAGATGGTATTAGGAATTTCTTATTTATCTAATATAGGGTATATTGTTAACTTCATAATTCCTTTATATCTCTCTTTTTCAATTATATTATATTCAAATAGTATATTCATCAGTTGTAGAGAAAAATTAACAACTACTCATTCATATGGGAATGAGAATGTCTATTGATTTTTTATGACTGATCAATATACTATATGGGTGTAATACTGCAGCAATGCCTTATTTTATCACCTCCAATACATCGTTATCTCTCACCATCTATTGAAGCATCTTATTTATTACTTTTAGATTCAGAAATAGAAATTGGAACTCCTAATATTTTTGAAAACTTATTTTATTATTTTGTGTTAGTAAAACTAAAAAAGTTATTCTCTCCCACATCATTAGTTGCATTCAGAGTACCGCAAAAAAAATAAATAACCATTCCCTTTTCATGTTTCATCACCAAAATATTAATTAATGTTAAAAGGTCCTTCATATTAAATTTTTCAAATTCTAAAAAAATTGTATAATCCATACAATTTCTCTAGTAATTAATTGGATCATCTTTCCGATATAGCTCTTCTTTATTTCTATTCAAAATATTCATTATTTGCTTATGTAGTAAAAATAATGTTTTTTTTATTTTAAAACATAAATTCAACCGATTTATTTATGAAAGGCATATAATGTTCTTTGTTTTTTTTTTCATTTCAAGAAGTGTATGATTTATATTTGGGGAATAATATTTCTCCCATTTTTGTAGTTGTTATATTCAAAATATTTTAAACCTAACTAACTAATTAATGGAAATTGCTTATTCCATCATTGTAGCAATAAAACTTATTCTATTTAATTTCCTCTTTTTTTAATATAACAAAAATTTAAAAAATTTATTTGCCAATTTTAATCAAATAATATTTTTCTCAAAAGTAGTTACCAAGCTTTTCATATAAAAGGAGATGGTATTAGGAATTTCTTATTTGTCTAATATAGGGTATAGTGTTAACTACATAATTCCTTTATATCTCTCCTTTTCAATTATATTATATTCAAATAGTATATTCATCAGTTGTAGAGAAAAATTAACAACTACTCATTCATATGGGAATGAGAATGTCTATTGATTTTTTATGACTGATCAATATACTATTTGGGTGTAATACTGCAGCAATGCCTTATTTTATCACCTCCAATACATCGTTATCTCTCACCATCTATTGAAGTATCTTATTTATTACTTTTACATTCAGAAATAGAAATTGGAACTCCTAATATTTTTGAAAACTTATTTTATTATTTTGTGTTAGTAAAACTAAAAAAGTTATTCTCTCCCACATCATTAGTTGCATTCAGAGTACCGCAAAAAAAAATAATAACCATTCCCTTTTCATGTTTCATCACCAAAATATTAATTAATGTTAAAAGGTCCTTCATATTAAATTTTTCAAATTCTGAAAAAATTGTATAATCCATACAATTTCTCTACTAATTAATTGTATCATCTTTCCGATACAGCTCTTCTTTATTTCTATTCAAAATATTCATTATTTGCTTATGTAGTAAAAATAATGTTTTTTTATTTTAAAACATAAATTCAACCGATTTATTTATGAAAGGCATATAATGTTCTTTGTTTTTTTTTCATTTCAAGAAGTGTATGATTTATATTTGGGGAATAATATTTCTCCCATTTTTGTAGTTGTTATATTCAAAATATTTTAAACCTAACTAACTGTTTAATGGAAATTGCTTATTCCATCATTGTAGCAATAAAACTTATTCTATTTAATTTCCTCCTTTTTTTAATATAACAAAAATTTAAATAATTTATATGCTAATTTTAATCAAATAATATTTTTCTCAAAAGTAGTTACCAAGCTATTCATATAAAAGGAGATGGTATTAGGAATTTCTTATTTGTCTAATATAGGGTATAGTGTTAACTACATAATTCCTTTATATCTCTCTTTTTCAATTATATTATATTCAAATAGTATATTCATCAGTTGTAGAGAAAAATTAACAACTACTCATTCATATGGGAATGAGAATGTCTATTGATTTTTTATGACTGATCAATATACTATATGGGTGTAATACTGCAGCAATGCCTTATTTTATCACCTCCAATACATCGTTATCTCTCACCATCTATTGAAGTATCTTATTTATTACTTTTACATTCAGAAATAGAAATTAGAACTCCTAATATTTTTGAAAACTTATTTTATTATTTTGTGTTAGTAAAACTAAAAAAGTTATTCTCTCCCACATCATTAGTTGCATTCAGAGTACCGCAAAAAAAAATAATAACCATTCCCTTTTCATGTTTCATCACCAAAATATTAATTAATGTTAAAAGGTCCTTCATATTAAATTTTTCAAATTCTAAAAAAATTGTATAATCCATACAATTTCTCTACTAATTAATTGTATCATCTTTCGGATATAGCTCTTCTTTATTTCTATTCAAAATATTCATTATTTGCTTATGTAGTAAAAATAATTTTTTTTTATTTTAAAACATAAAGTCAACCGATTTATTTATGAAAGGCATATAATGTTCTTTGTTTTTTTTCATTTCAAGAAGTGTATGATTTATATTTGGGGAATAATATTTCTCCAATTTTTGTAGTTGTTATATTCAAAATATTTTAAACCTAACTAACTGATTAATGGAAATTGCTTATTCCATCATTGTAGCAATAAAACTTATTCTATTTAATTTCCTCCTTTTTTTAATATAACAAAAATTTTAAAAATTTATATGCTAATTTTAATCAAATAATATTTTTCTCAAAAGTAGTTACCAAGCTATTCATATAAAAGGAGATGGTATTAGGAATTTTTTATTTATCTAATATAGGGTATATTTTTAACTACATAATTCCTTTATATCTCTCTTTTTCAATTATATTATATTCAAATAGTATATTCATCAGTTGTAGAGAAAAATTAACAACTACTCATTCATATGGGAATGAGAATGTCTATTGATTTTTTATGACTGATCAATATACTATATGGGTGTAATACTGCAGCAATGCCTTATTTTATCACCTCCAATACATCGTTATCTCTCACCATCTATTGAAGCATCTTATTTATTACTTTTAGATTCAGAAATAGAAATTGGAACTCCTAATATTTTTGAAAACTTATTTTATTATTTTGTGTTAGTAAAACTAAAAAAGTTATTCTCTCCCACATCATTAGTTGCATTCAGAGTACCGCAAAAAAAAATAATAACCATTCCCTTTTCATGTTTCATCACCAAAATATTAATTAATGTTAAAAGGTCCTTCATATTAAATTTTTCAAATTCTAAAAAAATTGTATAATCCATACAATTTCTCTAGTAATTAATTGTATCATCTTTCCGATATAGCTCTTCTTTATTTCTATTCAAAACATTCATTATTTGCTTATGTAGTAAAAATAATGTTTTTTTTATTTTAAAACATAAATTCAACCGATTTATTTATGAAAGGCATATAATGTTCTTTGTTTTTTTTTTTTCATTTCAAGAAGTGTATGATTTATATTTGGGGAATAATATTTCTCCCATTTTTGTAGTTGTTATATTCAAAATATTTTAAACCTAACTAACTGATTAATGGAAATTGCTTATTCCATCATTGTAGCAGTAAAACTTATTCTATTTAATTTCCTCCTTTTTTTAATATAACAAAAATTTAAAAAATTTATTTGCCAATTTTAATCAAATAATATTTTTCTCAAAAGTAGTTACCAAGCTTTTCATATAAAAGGAGATGGTATTAGGAATTTCTTATTTGTCTAATATAGGGTATAGTGTTAACTACATAATTCCTTTATATCTCTCTTTTTCAATTATATTATATTCAAATAGTATATTCATCAGTTGTAGAGAAAAATTAACAACTACTCATTCATATGGGAATGAGAATGTCTATTGATTTTTTATGACTGATCAAGATATTATATGGGTGTAATACTGCAACAATGCCTTATTTTATCACCTCCAATACATCGTTATCTCTCACCATCTATTGAAGCATCTTATTTATTACTTTTACATTCAAAAATAGAAATTGGAACTTCTAATATTTTTGAAAACTTATTTTATTATTTTGTGTTAGTAAAACTAAAAACGTTATTCTCTCCCACATCATTAGTTGCATTCAGAGTACCGCAAAAAAATAATAATAACCATTCCCTTTTCATGTTTCATCACAAAAATATTAATTAATGTTAAAAGGTCCTTCATATTAAAATTTTCAAATTCTAAAAAAATTGTATAATCCATAAAATTTCTCTACTAATTAATTGTCCCATCTTTCCGATATAACTCTTCTTTATTTCTATTCAAAATATTCATTATTTGCTTATGTAGTAATGTCGCGGGGAAAAATCTTATCTTTTTTCGGGATGAGACACCTGAATGCCTTCTTTGGGCTCGAGTGCTCAAAAAAATGATTTTTCTTTTGTTTCGACCAAACTTTTTATTGTTTCCAAAGGAGGAAAAGGAAAAAAGCTGCAATAACCTAAAAACCGATGCAAAGCCCAAAACTAAAAGCAATGCACAAGTGGGGGAGAGATTCCGGGTAAGAGGGTTGGTTATACGAAGGGAAGGTATTAGCACCCAACGTATCTATAGTACTCTATAGGTTTCTTTGTTTTGTTTATTTCATCCTTTGTGGTGGAGGTTCTTGTGAAAAAGAGGTGGGACCTAAGGTGTTTGTTTGATTATGCTCTCAAAGATCATCGCGATCCTCTGCATACATATCCCCTAGAGGGAATCAGAGCATCTGTAGCTCGGGGTCTACGGGTGCTAAGGTTTGAGTGGTTTGAGAGAGAAGTTTTGCTCGCCAAGGATACGACCTTGTGCCTACGTATTCTCAAAGGGATGTTGAGAAAGTCAGAGCAATCGTAGTTCCCACTTATGCTAGTGGAAGCAAAGGAAAAGAGACAAATGTCATCTCAATGTTCGATGTATTTAATCTATATCATCACATACATCTGTTTGATTTTTGTTTGAAATATTTTCATTATAAGCCCTGGGTTGTGCCACTTATGGCGCTTAGAATGATAAAGATGTTTTTGTTGTTTAACCAGCCTTGTGGCAAAAACTTTCAATGAAGTCAGCCTTGTGACAAAAAGTTTTGATTAATCAGCCAGCCTTGTGGCAAAAGTTTCAATGAAGTCAGCCTTGTGACAAAAACTTTGATTAATCAGCCAGTATGGTGGCAAAACGGTTTGATTGATTAGCCAGCCTTGTGGCAAAAAGAAGTTTGATTGATTAGCCAGCCTTGTCGCAAAAAAAAAGTTTGATTGATTAATTGTTTGTGATGATATAGAAGATATACTCCTATCATAGAGATGATAAATGTCTAATCTCCTAGGGTATTTGTTTTGGATATTGGGGATGCTTATAAGAAGCCCGTGGGTCCTTGTACGAAGCCCAAGAGGAGGCTATCCGAGGGTCCTTGCATTGTAAGCCCAAGAGGAGGCTATGGGAGGGACAATCAAGGGTCCTTGCATTGTAAGCCCAAGAGGAGGCTATGGGAGGGACAAGTCGTTTGTACAAAGCCCAAGAGGAGGCATGGTATAGTTGGTTTGAGCTCTTAGAGCGATTTCACCGGGAAACCATACTCTATGTCCTAACTTAAACTAGGGAGATTCTTTGCACGAAGCCCAATAGGAGGCTATGGGGAACCTAGTGTTATACTAAGTTGAATAAGCATATATAACATGAACAAACACATGAACAAGTACAAACAAATATGAACAAGTACATGAACAAATATGAACAGTTATATGAACAATTATATATGACAAAGTGTGTGTATATAATGGAGTTTATGAAGGAAATATACCTGTAAGCATGATCCATTTGTATACACGGGGGCTCGAGACTTATACTCGGGGAGAGGCCCACTTGAGTTTATTCAAAGCTATGTAAACAGGTATTTACAAAGGGGCTTGGGACTTATACCTACATGGAGGCCCATGGTTTTTTTGGGAAGATTTAAAGAAAACCTTCATTTTGTTTTGTTATTCAAGGTTAAAACAAATTGATCGAGGTATGTACAAAAAGGGTGTACAATGAAATACCTAATTTCATGTACGGGAATGGGACTTATACCTATGTGGAGGCCCATGTTTTATTTTATAAAACATGGTTGATTGTTCTGTTAAAAGATGCATCGTTTGAAAGACTGTTTGAAAGTTTTGTTTTGAAAGAAGTTTTTTGTGTTGTTAGAAAAATTGTACAAAGAAAGAGGAAAGGGACTTATACTCTCTAATATTCGAGAGGCCCATGTTTTACTTTCATAAAACATGGTGGATGGTTTTGAAAAAGATGTGAGATTTGTGGTTTAAAACTGTTTGGAAGTTTTTGGAAAAAGTTTTCTGTTTAAAGAAAAACTGTATAAAAAGAAGGAAAGGGACTTATACTCTCTAATATTCGAGAGGCCCATGTTTGAAAATCAATTGATCAATCCAAAAAGATTTAATCAATAGTTTCTTTTGAAAAGAAAAACCAAAAAGAAATGGTTTATCGTTTGGAAAAATTGTGATCGTTTGTTTCTGAACAGTTTGAATTTTGACAAAAGTAAAATTAATTAAGATAAACACAAAGATTATACTTAATTAACACCTAAATGATTAGGGTTTGATCACAAAATATTTACAAATGATTAAGTTTGAAAAATCAAATGAAAAAAAAATATTTTAAAGTATTAAAAAAAACACTTAAAACATGTCATTTTAAACTTAATTAAAAATGTATTAAATAAATATTTTTTTGTGATTTTTTTGGATATTCATAAAATATATATATTAAATAAGAAGTGTAAAAAAAATGAAGTGAAAATGATGAATTTTGATTGGTTAAATAATTTATTGAAGTTGTAAAGAAATTGAAGAAAATAAGTGTCAAAAAAATTGGGTTTTGGTCCTGCCAGGGTTTGAACCCATGCCCTGAGGTTCACTACTCAAAACAACA
The DNA here is from genome assembly GCF_029867415.1 of Vicia villosa. NCBI lineage: Eukaryota > Viridiplantae > Streptophyta > Magnoliopsida > Fabales > Fabaceae > Vicia > Vicia villosa. The sequence goes on from NC_081184.1 coordinate 31,088,648, forward strand.
ACCAACTGAGCTGCGTGCGCAGCTTGTTTATGATACACGCTCATTTAATTATATTCAAAAACAAGTATTTGAAACTTCTGAACAAAAAAATGGCGCCAAGAACACATCCCTATTTTGATTTTGAATTTTTCTGAAACTGAACCAATTTGATCAAGTAAAGGGTCTATTTCACTCGATTTTCCATAAGGAACATGATGGTGATCTTTAATTTCATTTATTTTTGTTCTAAGATGGTTAATTTTCTGATGAACACGAAGAACCCTAATATGACAAATCATTGTGAAATCGTGTATGATCATGATATGATGCAATTGATTGAGGGTTATTATTCAGTGATGGTGCAGAAACAAGATGGTAACTCAGTTTTTATTTATGATGCATGTATGTTAGAGTTTGAAGTTCATGAGCACTTACCTCAAAAACGGCAAAAGTGAGGATCGAATTCTGCAAATGAGGAAATCCAGATGTTGTTTCTTGATCTGAACACCTTCAGTGGACCTTATGGAACACGTTTGAACGCTTGGAGTGGATTGAAAACCTCTTGATCAGTTTGTGGTACCCAATCTGCAGTAGGACTCAAGTGAGGATTAAGCTTGGTGATTTTGGAGTTACAGGTCAGGGATGATGATTGGAATAGTTCATATATGGTACATGGATGGTGTTTGGATGATTAACTTGGTCAGAAATGAGCTTGTGTGGATTTTGGCATGATAAGGCTTATTATGTGCATATATGGAAGTGAGGTAGTGATTTTGAGATTTGAGTGTTTTTGGGGTGTGTGGATGGATCAAACACATCACATTTGATGTTTATGGGATGTTAGAACCCTCACTTTGCTTAGAAATTGCAAGAGATGGAAATTGCAATTCTCCCTCTTTGAAACTCATGAAACTTGTAACTTAAGAAAGAAGAGAGAAAACCTATGATTATGAGGTTTTGGTGTGTATTTGAATGAAGTTTGGACCTCTATTTATAGGCCAAGGATTCTGAACTCCAAGCTTTGCAAGTTGATCAAAGAATGGTGATTTGGCATTTGGAGATAAAATGGAATCTTTACATTTAATGCATAATGTTTAAAAGTGACTAAACCATGGTTAAACTTCAAGCTTCTTATCCTCTTCCATTCTGATCTTCAAATAAGAAAATATCTTCAATTATTGTCTTGATGCATCATTACTTGCATTATTTGGCAAAATGGTTCATAACTTAGTGAAAATGGCTTGAAATTTCAAGTGAAAATGATCACTAAATGCATAATTCAAAACCATAGCTATGCTCCATATTTTTTCATGCTCTTGGATATTTTGGAAAGCTCATGTTACACACTTCCAAACCCTAGTTGAAAGTTTCTTCAAGACCTTTAAGGAAATGGGTGAAAAAGATCCATGAACTTTGAAGAAAATGAGGTTTTAAGTGAAATTTTCAAAAGATACCAACTTTGAAGCTCCATATCTCTTAAATGGTTGATCTTTTGGAAAAAAATTATATGTAACAAAGTTGTTCATTGGATCAAAATCTACAACTTTCATGTTGGAAGTTTTTTTCAGTTTGTAGGTGAAATTTTGAGTTATTCCCTTCCAAAGTTTGGAAAAAACCATTGAAAAACACTTAGAATTTTTCTAAGTATGGAAAGTCAAACTTTTGACTTTTTGATTCTTGATTGATTTTCTTGATTTTTCTTGATCAAATGACTTCATATATCATATATTGATGATTCAAAACTTCAAAAGTCAAGGTTGACCAAAATTCCCCCAAAGTCAATGGTGATCTTGTACAGTCGACTTTTTCAGACGAATCGCGTTTTTGGAGATTTCAATAGAACCAGGCTATCCTTACCAAATGAGTGGTATGAATGGATCATATTGAGGCATTAGAGGATATTGAGCCATGGTTTTAGTTGTGGCACCATGTCCTGATTAAAAAGTCAGTTGTTCAGATGAATTAGGTCAAAAACCCTAATTGTCGACCTGATGAAATTGATGATTGTGGATCTTGAATTGAGATGTAATTTCCATTGGATGTTGTCATAGGAATTATTTGAAGATGATTGAAACCTTTGATTGACTTCCTGGGGATTTTTAGGGTTTCCCAAATGTGATCCCTGATTTTGGTCCCTGATAGTTCAAAACCCTAATCTGATGATTTGAAATTTCACTGTTGATCAATCCTTGTGTAGGAGATGTCTTGAGCCAATGGATTAGGTCAAAATGATGCCCTTGGGGTCTTGAGGTCATGTCCCAAGTCATTAGATCAAATCCTGAGCAAAAGTCAGGAGTATGCTATCTTTAGTCAAAACCCTAATTTGGTTAATTCAGTGCCTTTGAGCTTGTTGAAATGAATCTCTGAGGACCAAATGTTGATTGTTGATGAAGATGATTCATTTGAGATGAAGGGGGAACAAAACCCTAATTGATTGTTGCTTGTACTGATGAGTGATTTCTTGTTTAAATCCTGCTGAGTCACAAGTAACAAACACAAGCTATGCAATTTGTTAGAGATGCAAATGATGTATATGCAAATGATATGAGGTGGTATCTTAGGTCAAAAATTGGGGATGTCTCAATCCGTTTTAGGAAGAGAATCCGTTTTTTTTCTTTTCGGGAAAGCAAGTGTATGCTTCACCTGGGAATGATAGCTTTGTAAGAAAAGCTTACCTATCGACATTACCGACTATCAGCACAGGGATAGACTTGTTAATAATGCAAAGGTGAAGGGTATGAAACTATATTACCGACTACCAGCATTGTGATAGACTTGACAAGGTAAAAAGAGTTTCAAAGGTTCGGTTAATATTACCGACTATCAGCATGGTGATAGACATGTTAAATAATATAACCAGAACAAAAGGGTTACCGACTACCAGCCTTGTGATAGTGGTTTTGAAGACATGATCAATTATCAGCCAAGTGATAAAATGATCCTGGAGACTTTACTAGGGAAATTACTGGTTATTCAGCCTTGTGAACAGTAATAAGGCCCTGATTGTCAAATGGTCTTCATGATTGATTTCCTTGAGAGGAAAAATCTTTTGGAAGAGACATAAGCTGCTCAGATGATGAGGCTATTGCTTATTGTCTGTTTTCACGACTCTATTTGGGAATCGGAATTTGAATCTCTGGTAAAGATAGGGTTCTATCCAAGAATGAATTGGAAAGAGACAGTCAAACAAGACTTTGTACCCAATGAGGGATGAACTCAACTGGGGATTTCCTCCTTTATTTTGAGAGGAGAAGACTGGAGCATCCTTCTTCCACGAGGAATGATCTCAGTGGGGAACTAGGGAAAGAAGATGTTCTTTCTGCTTATGGGTGACAACTTACTGGAGAGATGACACGCCCATACCTGTTTCGTTTTTCTTTTTCTTTTTTCTTCTCTTTTTTTTTTGGGATAGATATATCCTGAACAAGTGATTTTGAAGCAAACATTGAAAATGCGAGAATGCATAAATGATGCAAATATGTATGAATGATGAATGTCATGAATGTAGCATGCATACTGACGAAATTCACAGACAAAGAAGTGTATACTGGAGATGGACCGACGTTGCAATACAACCAGATACTCGACAAATGTTCTTCAACACAGTGTGGATAACACGGGTGATGAATGGTGCTGCGTGCTTTCAACTTCTCTAGGGATGATAAGCATTTTTTCTTACTAAGATGGAAGAAATTCTTCACTGGAGATAGAAAATCTTCGTTACTGGGGATAAAAGACCTTCTTCACTGGGGATAGAAGAACTTTTCCTATCATAATCTTTGATTCATCCTATGGAGATAGCTGTTGATGTTCCTTCTGTTGTTCACAACTCAAAGGAAAATTTCGCTTTTATTTTGAAAAAGAAAAGTAAATTCATTTAAAACTTTTTTTCTTTTTCTTTCAAAAGTGAATAACACAATTAAAGCATCATTTTGCAAGCTAAAAGAAATTAGAGATTGCAAACAAATGGGCACAAGGCTCAAATTTATTTAATAGGATGGTAATCAGCTAAAGGCGTGATTCCGTGGAGTATTTACAAAAGTTGGAAATGGTAATTATGCGGAAAAGGCTACATTGAAAGCAATAACCACTATTCCCCCTAACAACTTTGAGTTCCAACTGTGCTTGTTGCTTCAGATTGGCGATGATTTGATTGAAGATCCTTTGATGAAGTACAGACTCTTCAGGTGACGAAGTACAAACTAATGCAGTTACTTTGTCATAAATCCTTAATTTTTGCCTAGATTGCCCTTTCAGGTTTTCAATCTACCAGGATGAATTTTTCTGTTTATTGTCTCTAATTTTTGCCTGGACCGCCCTTTCGGGTTTTCAGTCCACCGAGACGCTCATTTTTGCCTAAGTCGCCCTTTGCGGGTTTTCGACTTACCGAGCTGTTCTTTTTGTATTTTTTAGACAAAGTATTTCTTGACTGCATCAGCATTGACAGGACGTGGGAGTTCATCACCATCCATGGTTGCAAGAGTCATGGCGCCGCCAGAAAATGTTCTTTTGACAACATACGTGCCTTCGTAATTAGGAGACCATTTGCCCCTAGAATCTGGTTGAAAAGAGAAGATCTTTTTAAGCACGAGGTCGCCTTCTCGAAATTCACGAGGTCGAACCTTTTTGTTGAAAGCTTGTTTCATCCTTGCTTGGTATAATTGTCCATGGCATAGAGCAGTCATACGTTTTTCTTCGATTAAGTTCAACTGATCGTATCTGCTTTGACACCATTCAGCCTCTGATAACTTAGTCTCCATGAGGACTCTCATTGATGGTATTTCAACTTCTACGGGGAGCACAGCTTCCATGCCGTATACTAGAGAAAAGGGAGTTGCCCCTGTTGAAGTACGCACTGAAGTACGGTACCCATGTAAAGCAAATGGCAACATTTCATGCCAGTCTTTGTAAGTGACGACCATTTTCTGAACGATCTTCTTAATGTTCTTGTTGGCAGCTTCAACGACGCCGTTCATTTTTGGTCTGTAAGGAGAAGAGTTATGATGCTCAATCTTGAATTCCTCACATAATTCTTTCATCATTTTGTTGTTCAAGTTTGAACCATTGTCAGTGATGATTTTGCTGGGAACACCATATCGGCAAATGATGTTATTCCTGATAAACCTCACAACCACTTGTCTTGTAACGTTGGCATAAGATGCTGCTTCGACCCATTTGGTGAAGTAATCAATTGCCACCAAGATGAAACAATGAGCGTTTGAAGCTTTTGGTTCGATCATTCCAATCATGTCGATAACCCACATAGAGAAAGGCCACGGAGATGAGAGAACGTTGAGTAGAGTCGGTGGCACATGGATCTTATCTGCGTAGATCTGGCACTTGTGACACCTTTTCACGTGTTTATAACAATCTGATTCCATTGTCAACCAATAGTATCCTGCTCTTAAGATCTTCTTGGACATCGCATGCCCATTTGAATGAGTTCCAAAGGACCCTTCATGCACTTCATGCATTAACATGTGTGCTTCGTGTCTGTCCACGCATCTGAACAAAACCATGTCGAAGTTTCTTTTGTATAGCACATCTTCATTCAGGAAGAAACTGCCAGAAATCCTCCTTAGAGTTTTCTTATCTTTGTTTGATGCCCCAAGCGGGTACTCTTGAGTTTGAAGGAAGCGTTTGATGTCGTGGAACCACGGTTTATCATTGATGACTGCTTCAGTTGCAAACACATAGGCGGGCCTTTCAAGACGCATAATTCTGACTTTAGGCATATCGTTCCAATGACTGACTTTGAACATGGAAGATTGAGTAGCCAAGGCGTCTGCCATTCGATTCTGATCTCGAGGTATATGATGCAATTCAACCTTGTTGAAGAAAGTCAATAGACGTCTTGCATAATCTCTGTAAGGAATCAAGCCAGGGTGGTAAGTTTCCCACTTGTCTTTGATTTGGTTGATCACAAGGGCTGAATCTCCATATATGTCGAGGATCTTGATCCTTAAGTCAATGGCTTCTTCGAGACCCATGATACAAGCTTCATATTCTGCGATGTTGTTGGTACAATCAAACAGCAATCTGGCAGAGAACGGGATATGAGTGCCCTTGGGAGTGATGATGATTGCCCCAATTTCATTGCCAAAAGCGTTTACTGCTCCATCGAAAATTAGGCCCCATCTTGATCCAGTCTCAGGACCTTCTTCAGGTAACGGTTCGTCACAATCTTTCATCTTCAAGTACAAGACATCTTCATCAGGAAAGTCGAACTTGAGAGATTGATATTTATTAATTGGTTGATGCGCCAAATGATCGGCGAGAATGCTTCCTTTGACCGCTTTTTGAGCACGGTACTCAATGTCATAATCAGATAACAACATTTGCCATCGAGCAATCCTTCCTGTTAAGGCAGGCTTTTCAAAGACGTACTTGATCGGATCCATTTTGGAGATTAACCAAGTAGTATTGTTGATCATGTATTGGCGGAGACGTTTTGAAGCCCAAGCCAAAGCACAACATGTTTTTTCGAGCATGGAGTAACGAGACTCACAATCTGTGAATTTCTTACTCAGGTAATAGATGGCATGCTCCTTCTTACCGGTTTCATCTTGTTGTCCAAGCATACAACCCATGGATTCTTCCAACACGGTAAGGTACATGATTAATGGTCTTCCTTCAACTGGAGGAATCAATATTGGTGGTTCTAACAGGTATTCTTTGATACTGTCGAACGCTTTCTGGAAATCTTCAGTCCATACAACCCCTTGATCTTTGCGGAGAAGCTTGAAAATTGGCCCACAAGTAGCAGTCATTTGAGAGATAAATCTGGAGATATAGTTCAATCGTCCGAGAAATCCTCTTACTTGCTTTTCAGTTTTTGGTGGAGGCGTCTCTTGAATAGCTCTGACTTTGTCGGGATCTACTTCAATACCTCTTTGGCTGACAATGAACCCCAAGAGTTTTCCAGATCTAACCCCAAAAGTACATTTGTTAGGATTCCAGCGAAGCTGATATTTCCTTAGTCGTTGAAACAACTTCAAAAGGTATTCAATATGTTCTTCTTCTGTGCTGGACTTAGATATCATGTCGTCCACATAAACTTCAATTTCTTTATGCATCATGTCATGAAAGAGAGTAGTCATTGCCCTTTGGTAAGTTGCGCCTGCATTCTTTAATCCAAACGGCATCACTTTGTAACAAAAGGTACCCCATGGGGTGATGAAAGATGTCTTCTCCATGTCTTCAGGAGCCATCTTGATCTGATTATAACCGGAGAACCCGTCCATGAAGGAAAAGACGTTGAACTTAGCGGTGTTATCAACCAGCATGTCAATATGTGGTAAGGGAAAGTCATCTTTTGGACTGGCCTTGTTCAAGTCACGGTAGTCAACACACATTCTGACTTTGCCATCTTTCTTCGGAACTGGCACTATGTTGGCCAACCATTGAGGATACTCAGAGGTGACTAGAAAGCCTGCGTCGAGTTGCTTTTGAACTTCTGTTTTGATCTTGTTAGCCATATCAGGGTGAGTCCTTCGCAATTTCTGCTTAACTGGCGGACATTCTGGCTTCAATGGCAAGTAATGCTGAACAATATTGGTATCCAACCCAGGCATGTCTTGGTAGGACCAGGCAAACACGTCAACATATTCTTTGAGAAGGTTTGTCAACTTACTCTTGATATCAGCATCAAGCAGCGATCCAATGGTCACTTCTTTTTTGTCTTCTTCAGAACCCAAGTTGATCTTTTCTAAAGGCTCTTTGTGAGGCAGAATGGCTCTTTCCTCGTGCTTAAGTAATCGGGAGATCTCGTCCGGGATCTCCTCTTCTTCCTCTTCTTCGGCTTCGAACACAGGAAACTCAAAGTTGGGAGAGGGCATAGGGTTATTGCATTCAATGGGTTTATCAATAGTAAATCTGCACATATGATTTATATTTATTTCAGAAAATTTATGAATGCAAGAGTGTATGCAGATTGTTTTTTAAAAAGTTTTTTTTTATTTTGGTTTTTTAGGATTACCATTTCCAGAAAAAAGCAAAAATAAAACATATAATGTAGGGAATTCAAAATGACGCTTTATTTATGATTCATTTTTGAAACAAAGCCCTAAACACAAACTCATTTGTCTTGGGCAGGACAAAGAAGGAAACTTTTAAAACAAAGCCCTATACACAAAGTTATTTGGGCGGAACATTTAAAAGCAAAGCCCTATAAAACATCTCTCTGCTTTGGGCAAGGCAGGAGGTCAAAATAACAGCGAGGTGATTACTTTGAGCGGCGAACAACATTCGGAACGTCGACAGCTTTCCAGTAGCAACGAACTCCTCTGTGTATTATGTATTCAGGAAAATTCTCCTCAGAATTATCTTCAGTACTGACATTGACCGCTGGTCGAGCAGGATTTGAAGGTCCTGGTCGGTCAACCTTGTTCTTTGTAGAGTTGAAACGGTCTTCTTCTACTTCTTGAAGAGCATAAGACGAGTCACAATCTTCAGAATTTTCAGGATGTAATTCCCAGTCTTCAGGATGATGAGACTCATTGTCAGCGACACTTTCCGAGTCAACTGCGGGGCCATCTTCCCCTTCATCTTCAAAAATGGCATTTATGTGATAATAACCATCTTCAGGATTATAAATCTTGGCAGATGCGTTGAAGCCGAAATCTTCAGTAATTTCAGGCTGCTGAGAAAATTGACAGGGCTGATAAGCCTCTTCTGGTTGACTATTATATTCAAAGGAATCTCCCCATCCAGTTGGTTGGATATCTTCAATCGCAATCTTTGAACTTTCAGGTGCAGTATATTTCACCATATAATCAAATTTTTCACTTGGTTGTCCCAAGGTATCCCAGACCTCTGCAGGAATAGGCTCAGTTTCGTTGCCTTTGGATTTCTGTGACGGAGGATATGGTTCTTCCTGAGATATGTATCCCGAGTCATTGAGATAACATTTCCATTCTTCTTCATCATCGGAGAGACCTTCTTCGATGCATTCTTTGATAAGGACATTAACCTCTTGAGGAATTGGATTGAGGAACCCTCCACTAATGAATGTTTATTTGATCGGACGAAGGGTTTCATCCTTCTTGGTGCAGTTTGAGAACATTGGTGAACATCCGAGTCCTGCTCTGGTTTCATTCTTGGTAGGGATCACAACTTGCCCCCAGCCAGTGGTAGTTCCATCTTTCACCACTTTTACTGCCTCTTTGTAAGAAGAGATCGATGTTTTCTTCTTGGAAGATTCATCTTCTAAAGAGAGACCTTGGAACTGAGTTCCTTCCACATCATCAGCACTGATAAAAGAGAAATTGGATAAATGGCTCACCATCAAGGCTTGTTCTCCACTTATTGTTACCAATTTTCCATTTGTTACAAATTTTAACTTTTGATGGAGCGTAGAAGTTACTGCCCCTGCTTCATGGATCCATGGTCGTCCTAACAGACAGCTATAAGCAGCTTGAATGTCCATGACCTAGAAGGTGATTTGAAATGTATGTGGACCAATTGTCATGGGAAGGTTGACTTCTCCAATAACAGATTTTTGCGATCCATCAAATGCTTTGACAACTACACCACTGAACTTCATAGGCATTCCTTGGTAAGACAAACGAGCAAGAGTCGTCTTTGGCATCACATTTAAGGAAGATCCAGTGTCTACCAGCACGTTGGACAAAGAGTCTGACTGACAGTTCATAGAAATGTGTAGAGCAAGGTTGTGATTTTTACCCTCCTCGGGGAGTTCTTCATCACAGAAGCTTAAATTTTTGCAAGCCGTTATGTTAGCTATTATCCCATCAAAGTGATCAACAGTCACATCATGATCTACAAAAGCTTGATCCAAGACTCTCATCAGGGCTTCCCTGTGGGCTTCAGAATTTAAAAGCAATGAAAGTATTGAGATCTTTGAAGGAGTCTGCATAAGCTGATCCACAATTTTGTATTCGCTTCTTTTGATAAGCTTCAAAATTTCATCAAAGTCAGGATTGACATTGGTTCCACTGGATTGACCAACATCAGTGTTTGTATTACTGACAGGAGTTTCCTCAGGATTCCCCACTGGTGTATTGACAGGATTTTGCCTGGTCGCAGGAGCAACAGGCTGCTTTGGAGGTAGTGGAGTATACACACGTCCACTTCTTGTTACTCGACTCACATCAGCGATGTTCACGACAGATGAAAGAGTAGGTAAAGGAACTTCTTGTCCATTCTTTATCGTTGTTGCATTGTAGTTGTATGGAACTGCCTTATCAGAGTCATAAGGAACAGGTCCAGGTAGACAAATGATCAAAGGAGCAACAGGAACCCTTGACTTGTTGTAAGTAACTTCCATGCGCTCGGGCATGTTGAAATGAGGAACGATGACGTTAACTTTAGGCATTTTCGAGTTGATATCTGAGACTAAAAGCTCATGCGGATAACATCCTATCATGTTAACTTCATCTTCATTCCTATTTCTGTAGATCTGAATAGTACCATTATCCAACAGAACTTGGAGATCTCTTCTCACAATCGAACATCCGTGAGGATCTACACAACATATGCTACAGGAACCATAGTGATGCTGGCGAAAATTCTTCCCTCGACAGAGAGTGGCGTGCATTTGTACCAAATCTGCTCTTGAGAAATTGATATTATATACTCGGTATGGACCAGGACATCCGTACACCATGTTTACAACATGCCCTCCATGATTGGGCAGCGGATTTGCTTGCACATTTGGATTCAAATTTCTGAAAGAGAGGAGATTAGATCTAACCAACCTCTGAACTTCATATTTCAAAGCTATGCAATGCTCAAGATCATGGCCAGGTGCTCCTTGATGATAAGGGCACGAGACCTCAGCTTTGTACCACCATGGGAGTTTCTCAGGTACTGGTGGTGGTGCTTTAGTTTGAACAAGACCTCTTTCAATCAAAGCAGGGTACAATTCTGTGTAGGTCATTGAAATCGAATCAAACTGTGGAGTTCTTTGTACACGATTCTGATTATTGTTAAACTGCTGAGCCTGTTGTCGAGGCTGTTGTTGCTGAAACTGTGGGGTAAATCCCGGATTTGGTGTTGTGTTAACGACTGGCGCGATAGTAGCAATCTGTTGTTGACGATTGACATTTCCTCTTGGCTTTCCTTGGGATACCATGTCAACACTTTGTTCTTTCTTCTTTGGGAAACCACTTCCGAACTTTTTGGTTCCGCTTGAAGATCCACCTTCTTTAGTTAGACGTCCGGTTCGGACTCCTTCTTCTAGACGCATCCCCATGTTTACCATTTCGGTGAAATCACTTGGAGCACTAGCAATCATGCGTTCATAATAAAACGGGCCAAGAGTATTCAAGAAGATCTTCGTCATCTCTTTCTCTTTTAACGGTGGATTAATCTGAGCAGCAGTTTCTCTCCATCGTTGGGCATACTCTTTGAAAGCTTCATGATCTTTCTGAGCCATGGATCGGAGCTGATCTCTGTCTGGAGCCATATCCGAGTTGTATTTGTATTGTCGAACAAAGGCCTCACCTAGGTCGTTGAAAGTCCGAATATTGGTGCTATCCAAACCTGTGTACCACTTCAGTGCGGCACCAGTCAAACTGTCTTGAAAGTAATGGATAAGCAACTGATGATTATCTGCATAAGTAGACATCTTCCTGGCATACATCACGAGATGAATTTGTGGACAAGAACTACATTTGTACTTCTCAAAGTCAGGGACCTTGAATTTAGCTGGTATTTGTACACTGGGAACCAAACATAGCTCCTGGGCATTCTTTCCAAACAAATCTTTTCCACGAATAGCTTTGACTTCCAGTTGAATCTTGTTGAACTGTTCTTGGAGATCTTCCACAAGGTTCGCTGATTTGTGCTATCATCTTGATCATGATAAATCTCATTGCCATCATAAGGAACTGTGTGAACCGTAGGGGTCGGAACTGTCATAGTGGGTTGAGAAAGTGCCATAGTGATTTGGGAAAAAGTTACCCCTGAATGTGGAATAAACGCCGAACCTTGTGCAGCAGACGCTTCAGTTGTGGTTGTTTGAACCCCAGAGAAATTATGGCGGAAACCTGCACCAAAGCTGAAAGGCGGGACCCAACCTTCTGGCATGGAGAAAGATGGAATGTTGAATGCAACTGTAGAAACTGGAGTAGTGACTTCAGATGTTACCGTTGCTTGACTGTTGGGTGGCGGCGGCTGATTCTGTGCGGCCATTAAGGAGTCAACCAGTGTAGTGAGACTTTCAAACTTTTCTTGAAGGGTGGTCACTGTACCACGGAGCTCAATATTCTCTTGTTCAGAGTGTTCCATTACTCTTCTTCTGCTTGAACGAGTATTGTATATGTGATCTGATTGCGAGCGCGGTCGAGAAACTTTGAGACGCGACAGCTTGACGATCTAATGGAGAAAGATCCAAAAGATGAGACTCTATACAACAGACTCGATATGCAAAATGATGTATGCAAAAGGAAGTTTATGATTTTTCCAAACATTTTAAAGATTATTTCCTTGCAAACATTTGAACACAAACTATTCTTTTATTGAAATAATGGGAAATGTTACAACATTGGAGCGTAGCTCCTTACAGAAGCAAATGATAAATAAAAAACTAAACAATCCTAGGCATCCTCATCGGACGAAGAACCAAATGCGTTGTGCAGCTTGAGCTTCATGATTTCTTTCCCATAATAAGCTTTCAACTCGGCCTTTTCAGCCCTCAGTTTGTCAACAACATTCTTCCAATTGTTAGGAATCAGAGCGTTGCTTGTTGAACCTTCAAGGTTTTTCTTGCTTTCTTTGATGTATCTCCTGATTGCGGCGTCTTTCCGACGGATTTTCTCATCTTTGCTTATGAGCCATCCATATTGATAATAGAGAGTTTCTTCGTGATCTTTCACTCTTTTCTTCAACTTTCTATTTTCGTCATAAGTTTTACGAAACTTTTCTTCCCAAGAATCCTTTTCTAACCTCATCTTGGCTAAAATTGAAGGATAGAAAAACACTTAGAAAGGGGGGGGATTGAATAAGTGTGACTTTAAATCTTGGACGACAAAAATAAATTGCACAATTATTTTTATCCTGGTTCGCTGTTAACGAAGCTACTCCAGTCCACCCCCGCAGAGATGATTTACCTCAACTGAGGATTTAATCCACTAATCGCACGGATTACAATGGTTTTCCACTTAGTCCGCAACTAAGTCTTCCAGAGTCTTCTGATCACACACTGATCACTCCAGGAACAACTGCTTAGATACCCTCTAAGACTTTTCTAGAGTCTACTGATCAACACGATCACTCTAGGCTTAGTTCACTCCTAAGACTTCCCTAGAGTATTCTGATCAACACGATCACTCTAGTTACAAACTGCTCAGCCAACTGCTAAGACTTCCTAGAGTATACTGATCACACGATCACTCTAGTTCCTTACAACTTAATGTAATCTATTCAAGAGTTTACAAATGCTTCTTAAAAGCTATAATCACAAACTGTGATATTTCTCTTACAGTTTAAGCTTAATCTCACTAAGATATTACAACAGCAATGTAGTGAGTTGATGAAGATGAAGATTCTGAGCTTTGATTGAATAGCGTTTCAGCAAGTTTGATATTCACAGAATAGATGTAGAAATTGGTAACCTTGCTTCTCATCAGAACTTCATATTTATAGGCGTTGAGAAGATGACCGTTGAGTGCATTTAATGCTTTGCGTGTTCCGTACAGCATTGCATTTAATGTTATACGCTTTTGTCAACTACCTCGAGCCTTGTTCACGCTGTGCCTACTGACGTTGCCTTTAGTAGCTTTAACGTTCCTTTTGTCAGTCAGCGTAGTCTGCCACGTGTACTTCCTTCTGATCTGATGTTTGTGAATATAACGTTTGAATATCATCAGAGTCAAACAGCTTGGTGCATAGCATCTTCTGATCTTCTGATCTTGAAGTGCTTCTGAGCGTGATACCATCTTCTGATCTTCAGTGCTTCTGATCTCATGTTCTTCTGATGCTTCCATAGACCCATGTTCTGATTCTGCTTCGACCATCTTCTGATGTCTTGCCAGACCATGTTCTGATGTTGCATGCTGAACCATTTGAGACACATCTTCTGAGCGCTGAATTATGCGTACTCTTTATATATTTCCTGAAAGGGAAATTGCATTGGATTAGAGTACCATATTATCTTAAGCAAAATTCATATTATTGTTATCATCAAAACTAAGATAATTGATAAGAACAAATCTTGTTCTAACAATCTCCCCCTTTTTGATGATGACAAAAACATATATAAATGATATGAATTTGCGATCAGAAAGAGTAGACGGCAAAAGACAAATTACACAGCTATAGCATAAGCATATGAATATGTCTCCCCCTGAGATTAACAATCTCCCCCTGAGATAAATAATCTCCCCCTGAAATAAATACTCGAAGAACTTTGATAAAAGACTTCCCTGATTATTTCGGTAGAGACGATCATATAAGCTTCTGCCTTCAGAGAATTCATAGCTTCTGACTTCTGCTTCCATTGGACAGCTTCAGAACTTGAATTTCTTTGGATCCTTAGAACACTCACAGCTTCTGATTCCTGCTTCCATCTAGGACAGCTTCAGAACTTGAATTTCTTTGATCTTCAGAACATTCACAGCTTCTGACTTCTGCTTCCATTCAGGACAGCTTCAGAACTTGAGTTTTCTGGATCTTTTAGAACATTCACATCTTCTGATTTCTGCTTCCCTCGGATAGCTTCAGAACTTTGAATGTCTACCAACATCACTTCATGCTAGATTTGTATCAGAACATTGTTGAATGTACCAGAGCATCATCAGAGCATCTCTACATCCTGAAATGTTACAGAACAAAAACTAAACGACAAAAGTCAGCATGAACGAGTTAGAACATAAAATGTATATTCAAATACATGATATGTATCAGAGCCAAATGTATCAGAGCATTTAGGCTAAAACGTGTATCAGAGCAAATAATGTATCAGAGCCATAACATTATATGTATCAGAGCAAATAGAATTTTGTCAGAACAGGATAGACAATGATATTCAAATTCTATTATCAGTGCTTCTGATCGTGCTTCTGATTCCTGAAGCTTGACAGCACTCAGCTTGCTTCAGTTTCCATGGTTTTGCTTCTTGTGTTTGCTTCTGAAGATTCACTTCACTTCTGTACCTGCAAAACACTTAAACCATATAGAACTTGCAGTTCTTGTTAGTGAATGTGTGGGAGCTTTACCCAGCAACTGATAGATTTAATCAAATCATTTATCATTTATCTTCTCCCCCTTTTTGTCATAACATCAAAAAGAATATTTAAAAAGATTCAGATGCAAAAAACGACAAAAGAAAACATTTACTGGAATGTAAAACACAAAGAAACTTTTCATTGATAATCAAAAGATATTACAAAAGGTTCCTATGTTTAACAAGATGAGAAACATTCCTAGCAAATACAAAAAAGAATTTCCAAAGAGGAAATCACTACAAAAATTAAAAACAGAACCCTAGCTAGACACGCTCTGTGTCAACCCATCAAGAATCCCGGAGGACTTCTTGTCTTCCAGACTGAAACCTCCACTGTAGGAGAGATCCCAGAACCAAGGAGGAAGTGAGGGACAGTTCACAGACAGAGAGCTAATGTTGCAAACGGGGCTTTCCCTTAACATAGAAGTTAAGAATATCATTCTTAACCTCCTCCCATAACTCAAGAAAGTCTTCTGTCTTTGGATGAAAGTTGATAACAACATCAAAGAAGGATCTGACTTGAGAGGTATTAGAAGAGCCATCCCGAGATGCACAGAGATCTGTCGCCTTTGAGTCATGGAGCTTCAACAGGCTTAGGGTGAACGCTAGGTTTTGAGAGAAGAAATGAAAAACGAGAGAGAGAGAGAGAGAGAGAGAAAAAAAAACTTTTAAGAGGAAAACAAAGAGATAGGAAACCAAAAACCATTTTGAAGAGTATTTAAAAAGAAATAAAATGAAACGAATGATGAAAAGCATTTAATGTTACGTGACGTGAGGAGAGATAATAAAGACAAATGAGGTGACTAGCACAGTTACCTATGGTCGGTGTCCCTTCAACTGCACGCACGTTTATCCACGAATAGTAACGACAGGTTTACCATCCCGAGATAAAACGTAACAGCTGTTTTGCTTTAAAAGAGGTTCTGAATCAACTTAGACAATGAAACGTTAGTAATAACCGAATCATAATTTCTAAAAGATTTCAATCAGAACTTCTGATATATAAAAAGAAATAATCCATGTTCATTTCAGAAGTTACTCATACATAAGAACTTCTCATCTTCTCATTCTGGGCATAAATCCATACTGATGTTCTTCAGAATGAATTTAAACCTATCTTCAGCCAGGGGTTTTGTAAAGATATCAGCCCATTGATGGTCTGTATCAACAAAGTTTAAAGAAATAACACCCTTCTGAACATAGTCCCTTATGAAATGATGTTTAATCTCAATATGTTTAGCTTTTGAATGAAGAATAGGATTCTTAGATAAACATATAGCAGAAGTATTATCACAGAATATAGGAATGTTACTCTCAAATATCTGATAATCTTCTAACTGACTCTTCATCCAGAGCATCTGTGTACTACAGCCAGCAGCAGCGACATATTCTGCTTCTGTCGTTGATAGAGCAATAGTTGCTTGCTTCTTGCTGTACCAGGAGATCAAATGACTTCCAAGAAATTGGCAACTTCCTGAAGTACTTTTTCTTTCAATTCTGTCTCCAGCATAATCAGCATCGCAGAATCCTACTAAGTTGTATTCTTTAGATTTTCTGTAAACTAAACCAACATTAGTAGTACCTTTCAGATACCTTAGAATTCTCTTAACAGCAGTTAAATGAGATTCTCTAGGATCTGATTGGAATCTAGCACACAAACAAACACTGAACAGAATGTCAGGTCTAGAAGCAGTCAAATATAGAAGAGATCCAATCATACCTCTGTATAACTTCTGATCTACCTTCTTACTTACCTCATCCTTACCTAGGATGCATGTTGGATGCATAGGAGTTTTGGCTTCTTTGCAGTCCAGAAGATTAAACTTCTTCAGAAGTTCCTTCACATACTTGGTTTGGTGAACATATGTTCCTTCTGATGTTTGATTTATTTGTATTCCAAGGAAATACTTGAGTTCTCCCATCATGCTCATTTCAAACTCAGCCTGCATAGACTTAGCAAACTCCTTTCCAAGTGTAGCATTAGATGTTCCAAAAATAATATCATCTACATATATTTGACAAATTAAAATATCCTTTTCAAAGGTTTTACAGAAGAGAGTAGTGTCCACTTTTCCTCTAGTGAAACCATTATCTAGAAGGAAAGAACTTAAGCGTTCATACCAAGCTCTGGGAGCTTGCTTCAATCCGTATAATGATTTCTTTAGTTTAAACACATGATTCGGAGACATAGAGTCTTCAAAACCAGGAGGTTGATGGACATAAACTTCTTCATCTATATAACCATTTAAGAAGGCACTCTTAACATCCATCTGATAGAGAGTGATGTTATGTTGAGTGGCAAAAGAAATTAATAGACGAATAGACTCTAACCTGGCCACTGGTGCAAAGGTTTCTGTATAATCAATCCCTTCTTGCTGACTATAACCCTGAGCCACCAGTCTGGCTTTGTTCCTTACCACTTCACCTTTCTCACTGAGCTTGTTTCTGAAGACCCATTTTGTACCAATTATATTGAATCCATCTGGTCTAGGAACAAGATCCCAAACATCATTCCTTGTAAACTGATTCAGTTCTTCTTGCATTATCCAGTCTGGATCTTCTAGAGCATGATCAACAGAAGTTGGCTCGATCAAAGATACAAGACCTAATTGACAGACTGCATTGTTCTTAAGGAATGCTCTTGTTCTGATTGGATCATCCTTCTTTCCAAGAATGACATCTTCTGAATGACCAGAGATGAGTCTGGATGATCTTCTGACAGATGGTTCTTCAGAAATGCTTAGATCCTCCAGAGAAGCTGATACTTGATTTTCAGATTCTTTGCTTCTGAGAAGCTCAGCTTCTGATGCGTTGCTTCTTGGCTCAACAACTTCTAATATGTCAATATCATAACCTGCAAAATTATCAAACTGCTTTGGTTTTTCAGAACCAAGCTTATCATCAAACCTGATATTGATTGATTCTTCTACAACCAATGTTTCAGTATTGTATACTCTGTAGCCTTTTGAGCGTTCAGAATATCCAAGAAGGAAACACTTTTGAGCTTTGGAATCAAACTTACCAAGATGATCTTTAGTGTTCAGAATAAAGCATACACATCCAAAAGGATGGAAATATGAAATGTTGGGCTTTCTATTCTTCCACAATTCATAGGGAGTCTTATTTAGAATAGGTCTGATAGAGATTCTATTCTGAATATAGCATGCAGTGTTTATTGCTTCTGCCCAGAAATGCTTAGCCATATTGGTTTCATTGATCATGGTTCTGGCCATTTCTTGCAGAGTCCTATTCTTTCGCTCTACAACCCCATTTTGCTGTGGAGTTCTAGGACAAGAGAAATCATGGGCAATACCATTTTCTTTGAAGAACTCTTCAAAGGATCTGTTCTCAAATTCACCACCATGATCACTTCTGACCTTTATGATTTTACACTCTTTTTCAGATTGAATCTGAATGCAGAAATCAAAGAACACTGAATGAGTCTCATCCTTGTGTTTCAAGAATTTTACCCACGTCCAGCGACTATAATCATCTACGATGACTAATCCATATTTCTTTCCTCTGACAGATGCTGTTTTGACTGGTCCAAACAGATCAATGTGCAAGAGTTCTAATGGCCTTGAGGTAGAAACAACATTCTTAGACTTGAATGCAGGTTTGGAGAACTTGCCCTTCTGACATGCTTCACAAAGAGCATCTGATTTGAATTTCAGATTAGGGAGTCCTCTGACCAGATCCAGTTTGTTTATCTGAGAAATCTTTCTCAAACTAACATGACCTAATCTCCTGTGCCAGACCCACTGCTCTTCAGAAACAGACATAAGACAAGTCACCTTCTGACTCATAAGATCTTGCAGATCTGTCTTATAAATGTTGTTCTTCCTCTTGCCTGTAAATAGGATTGAGCCATCCTTCTGATTTACAGCCTTGCAAGACTCTTGATTAAAGATTATATCATAACCATTGTCACTTAATTGACTGATAGATAAGAGGTTATGAGTTAATCCTTCTACAAGAAGTACATTAGAAATGGAAGGAGAGTTACCAGACTTTATAGTTCCAGAGCCAATTATCTTGCCCTTCTGATCTCCTCCGAACTTGACTTCTCCTCCAGACTTAAGCACCAGGTCTTGGAACATAGACCTTCTTCCTGTCATGTGTCGCGAGCATCCAGAGTCCAGGTACCATGACATGTTGTGCTTTGTCCTTCTTGCAGCCAAGGATATCTGCAATAGGAATAATCTTATCCTTAGGTACCCACATTTTCTTGGGTCCTTTCTTGTTAGATTTTCTCAAGTTCTGATTGAACTTGGGTTTGACATTATAAGCAATAGGAGAAACAGCATGATAATTTTTAATATGAGTTTCATGATATTTCCTAGGTTGTGTCACATGCTTCTTGGTGTGTGTTATGTGAAAACTTTGTGCATGTGAAGTGTGCCTAATATCATGAGAGTGGCCATACTTGAACTGATCATACAATGGCTTGTATGTGAGTTTCATTTCATCAATAGGTTCAAGTTTGTATGGGGTTTCACCCTCATAACCAATGCCTACTCTTTTGTTTCCAGACACAGCATATATCGTAGAAGCTAGCTGACTTCTGCCAATACTTCTAGATAAGAACTTCCTGAAACTTAAATCATATTCTTTCAGAATATGGTTTAGACTAGGAGTGGATTTTTCTGAAGCAGGAGGGGATCCAACATTATTGGATAATTTTAAAAGTTTTTCTCTTAATTCAGAATTTTCCAACTCAAGCTTCTTTGTTTCAAATTCAAATTGCTTTTTCAGCTTTTTGTATTTGAGACTAATTTGAGACTTGAGTTCCAGAAGTTCAGTTAGACCGGAAACTAACTCATCTCTAGTAAGTTCAGAAAATACCTCTTCAGAATCTGATTCTGATGTAGATTCTGATCCGTCATCTTCTGTCGCCATCAGCGCACAGTTGGCCTGCTCATCTTCTGAATCATCTTCTGACTCATCCCAGGTTGCCATAAGACCTTTCTTCTTATGAAACTTTTTCTTGGGACTTTCCTTCTGAAGATTTGGACATTCATTCTTGTAGTGTCTGTCGCACGCTCGCGAAAAATGAACAGAGTCGCCACCAATATATTTATCCCATAAGGGAAAGGAATATCAGAAAACCTAGCAAAGGAAGGAATAGGGTCTTGCGACCAGAGAATCAAGGTACGGGAGTCGGTTACGCAAGGGGAAGGTATTAGCACCCCTCACGCCCATCGTACTCGATGGTATCCACCTATGTTTGTTTCTATCTAAAGGGTGTGTACTATGTCTATGTCTACATGCGAATGAATGCAAAAGAAATACGGGGAAAAGAAGGAAATATTTACAAGTGTGCTCGTTCAAGCCCCGCGACTTGATGCCTACGTATCCCTTTCAGGAATCAGAGCGCCGTAGTTCGGCTCAAGATTTTCTGTTTGTTTTTGTGTTTTTTAGTTGGGCGGCGTTAACGTTCGCGCTCTTGCACAAGGGGACAGCCTAGGATGCAATGGAGCGGAAATAACGGTGCCCTTAAGAAAGCGAGAGAAGAGAGAGAGAGTTTGAGTGTTTCGAGGAAATCCCTTAAGCAAGGGAAACTCGAGTTACTCTTTGGTTTGTGTTTTTTAGAGGTTGGGAACTTACGCCTGAATGGAACCCTTAAGCAAGGGAGCTCCAAGCACTCGAACATCCCTTAAGCAAGGGAGGTTACAAGCTTCCATTCCCTTTTTATTAGTCAAAGTATTTATTAGTCATTTTTTTATGAGTTTTCTTGGTGTTTTTTTATGGGA
Source organism: Vicia villosa (assembly GCF_029867415.1). Lineage (NCBI taxonomy): Eukaryota > Viridiplantae > Streptophyta > Magnoliopsida > Fabales > Fabaceae > Vicia > Vicia villosa. The sequence continues at coordinate 31,109,567 of NC_081184.1, forward strand.
GTTTATTCAAGTAGTTGTTAGGTGGATTAAAGTTGAAAAAGAAAAAAGAAAACTAGCCTAAATAACTAGCCTAATATGAACGGGGAATTCTACTTATGTTATCATGGTTTCTACCTAAGGTTAGGAGAAAGAGATACATGAAAATTAAGGCAAGAATGGAGTATTGAAAATAGCATAAGAGCATGAGAAAGAACAAGTAGAAAATATAGTAGAAGTGAATTAAAAGAACTATTATTTTTTATGGTTTTTTGGGAGAGAAAATGAGTTCTAATTTGAACAAAAGAAATTAAAATGATTAGCCTAAAAACTAATATTTCTTATGAGTTTTTATTGTGAAAAAAAAAAATCAATTAAAGTTCTAACAAAAGTTATGATTTTTATTGTTTTATCAAAAAGAGATTTAATAACCAAAAACTATGTCAATAGCTAAATTCTAACAAAAAACATGGTGTAAGTCAGGGGGTGAGTTATTGAAATGAGGGTGTGAAGAGCAAGGCTCAAGGCCCAACGAAACAGAGGCCCAAAGAGCTTTTTGTAATTCAGTTTTCTCTAGCATGGTCAAAAACGGATGCTATGGGCCATAGGGGGTGTATCAGCAATTATGTACAAGAGGCCCAAGTATTGTTCAGTTTTGTTTTTGCGGAAAAAGCTATGGGCCGTGAATGGGGGGAGCAAGAGTAACTCGGGCCCAAAGTAGTGAATTTGATCCATTTATCATTATTATCAGCAATTTGCCCATTGTTTTCAGGTTTCGTTCATTCAAATAAAAGCAAATGATTAACAAAATTTTAACAAAAAAAGAAGAAAATTGAAAGAGGACAATGAGTGAAATTGGGGGAGAATTAGGGTTACCTCAAGCGATTGAACTCTCGAACGGCGGCGGCGGATATCTCCTCCCCGACGGTGATGGCCGGATGTCTCGTCTTCTCTCTCTCGCGCGCGTCTTTGCTCGCGTCTCTCTCGGTGATCAATTTCTCCGGCTACCGCGAATCAAGGAAATGAAACAGCGCCACGGTCTCTCGTCTCGCTTCGGTGCTTTTATTGAGGTCAATATTACGTGGCGCGGTGACGATGAAATCTGAAGCCCCGTGGTGATGACGACGATGACATAGATGCGCAGTTGATTGAAGCATGAATTCAAAGAGATTGAAGAAGTGAAGGATGAAGATTCAAGAGTTGCGGAGATTGAAGGTTGCGCTGAAAGTTGATGAAGAGCGTGAATCGTGAAAAAGGTTTGTTACGTTTCTGTTACAGATCTTCTCTCTTCTCTTTTTGATTTGTTCTTCTTCTTCTATCTTCTATCTTCTTCTATTCCGTGCGCGGTTGTTGTTGAATTATTGCGTGAGAGTGAGCGAGGTTTGGAAGAATGTGAGTTCGTAGTCATGTGGCATGAAAGCTGAGGGATGATGGTTGAAGGTGAGAACTGAGCATGAGTTTGCAGAGAGTGAGAGTGATTCAGAGGTGTTGATGGAGATGACGAATGGTGAGATATCTGAGGGAAGAACTGAGAGTGGAGAGAGTGTGAGTTTGATGAAGATGATGATGGATGAATGTGAGAGTGAAGGTGGAGAATTGTGGAGAAAAGTGGTGAATGAGCGTGTGTTTTGAATCGTGGGGGGAAATTGACTTATATAGTTAGAGGTGGAGTGAGATGAGCCATTGGATTGAGAGGATTCTGTTATATGATCTGAGGGTGGAGATTGATTCAGTTAGGGACTGACTGAGTTAGTTAGATTCTGTTTTTGGATGTTTCAGAGTTAGTTATAGGATCTCTTAGGTGGTTATAGTTGGGAAATTCTGTTATGGATTAGTTTGAGAATTGGTTATAGAAATCAGTAAGTTAGTTATGAATTTCTACTTTGACAGTTAGGATATAGTTAAGTGAGGTAGTTAGGAATGTGAGGTTAGTTATGGGAGACTGCAAAGAGGGTCTGTTATGAATTTAGTCAGAAACTGTCGACTCGGTCGGTTAGAGAGAACTGTTGTTGTGAGCTGGGTCTTTTCTTCATTGATTTTTTTGTTATATAGCTGTTCTACTGCGCTGGATTTCTGATTGGCTCCTAATTGTTTTTTCACAGTGACATAGCCTGCCCGGTTTAAGTTTCAATCTGCACGATGGCATTGCTTGGATGGATGTTGGTTATTGTCACATACTGGTTTGGATGCACGCAACAGATACTGAATTTCTGACATGTTGATTACGGTAATTGAGTTGTTGGAGCGAGGGGAACAACTTTGAATCAAGTTTTGTGACTTATTTGACTACATTTTCACATGATCCAGATTTCTCCGAGACTAACTGTGATGCTGTAAGAACTCCCCAGTATTTGTATGTCCATAATTCTTTTACCTGATCTGACTTTGAATGTTGATTAGTGTCGAATGGACTGTTTTTTGCAACTGTTTTTTGTGACTGTTAGAAATAGTATGGCTGAATGTTGAGTGCGGCAGCTTATTGTTTGTCTTCTTTGAATGAAACTTGTTTGGGAATTTGTTATGCTGTATGAAAATTGAATAGGATTGATGATGGCGTGTTATTCTTGTGCAGGGGCTGTTTGTATGTTTGGACATTGGGTGCAGGGCTGGTTAGAAGTTGGGTTACCATGGGCTGAATTGAAATTGTACTTAGGAATAAAGCTCCAACCTGTAAGTGGTTTTTTCTCATTTTCTGTTAATTGCGAAAACTGAACTGTTAGTTAAGAACATGTATGATAAGCTGCCCTGATTGTTGTGTGTAGATTATGAATGAAAGTCGTGGCATTTTGAACAGTGTACTGGTTTATGGTAATGGAACTCTGTGCAAACTTTGGACTTCGGAATTGCGCCGCGTCTCGGATTGGATGGTGAGTTCAATTTGCAGTTTTATTTCGGTTGAGTGTGTTACTAGCTGCTTGTGGTTGAACTGTGTGTGCTTATTTGGATGTTTGAAATTGTTGAATATGAATCATGTTTGCACTGTGTTATATGTACAGGTTTGATGAAACTATAACTGGTGTGGCAAAAGGAACATGGCATAATTTGGAGGTATCGTGGCTCATGAAGAAATAATGATGATGATGAATGGTGGAATCTTAAAGAAACTTGGAGCGAATAGATCCGGGGTCCACAAGAGTCAAAGTCAGATTTTGGTCAACCATGTAGTTTCTTAATGTATTTCAATGGTGTAATGCATCAAAGGATCAACTGTTTTTTTTTAATTGTTGTAATTTTCTGTTTGGTTTTTGTTGTAAGGTTCCGAAAAACAGCAGGGTATAGGTAGGATTTGTAAGGTAAATAAAGGATTTTTGTGAGATTGTTTCTGTAGTTTGATTTTTAGTAATGGACATGGCTTCAATGTAATTGGAATTTGTGTGTGTGTGGATTTGTATTGGGCCAGTGTATTTGAATGGTTTCAAGAGCTAGAACTTGTATATGGTGCGGACCTTTGGATATGCATACGTACATGTGTTGGATTTGGAACATCAATGAACAGTATTGTTTTTATTTCCAAATGAATCATGAAGATGTATTTTCCTTTTACATTTCCAATTTGATTTTCAAACCCTTTTTCTCATCTTGCAATACTGACTCACATATTATCAATGAGGTGAAAACTCAAGACCTCTCGGTATGGTTGCTGGCCAAAGAAGTCAACTTTCTATGGTCGACTTTGACCAAAAAGTCAAAGTTTTCGTCATTGGTTTTCAAATTTGAAAATAGCCCAACATAATCTCCATGTAAATGCATCCACACTTTTTATAATGAAGCTTTAAACAAATAGCTTGTACCCCAAGTAACCTGATGAACCGAACCTTGAATGGTGATGAGTGACAACTGAGACCTTGGAGTGATGAACCACAGTATAAACCCTAATCTCACTGATGTTCCTTGTATATAAACCACATGATCAAGTACTTTTCAAAAGACTAAATTAATCTTCTGATCGAGTAACAAGCATCCTTTTGCAGAGATAACTAAACCTGTGGCAAAGATCCCTTGATCCCATATTTTAGGTGTTTATTCAATGAATGAATGCAAAGTTATGCAAATGACCTAATGGAAGTATGTAGATGAATGCAAAGTCTAAGCCAGTTAGAAATAAAGGGGTAGGACAAATTTGGGGTATGACAGCTGCCCCTATTTAATCGTCTTATATTCGAAAGTGAGATTGGCGCTAGCCTTTCGAACATTCGAGGTAGAAGAAGATTAAATACCAGAGTACCAGAAATTTGTCTTAAAGAGAAGATGGCGTAAGTGTTATCCTTATTTTTGTTTTGATATCTGCTGGGGAAAGAGAAATTTGTTTTTATGATGGAGGGATTTATGGTAAGCAATAGTTGGATGGTGATAGCTTGTAACGTAGCCAAGGTGCCAATACAAGGTTCTCAATGGGAATGATTGTTGTATGAAACTGTGATTTGAAAATACGGGTTCGATGGAATGATAGGATCTACGATCCGCAAGAATGAAAAAGATGAGGATAAGGTCAACGGACCTACGATCCACAGGAAATGAAAAAGACGAGGATAAGGTCAACGGACCTACGATCCACAAGAAATGAAAAAGATGAGGATAAGGTCAACGGACCTACGATCCACAAGATTCGGCAAAGATGAGGATAAGGTCAACGGACCTACGATCCACAAGAAATGAAAAAGATGAGGATAAGGTCAACGGACCTACGATCCACAGGAAATGAAAAAGACGAGGATAAGGTCAACGGACCTACGATCCACAGGAAATGAAAAAGATGAGGATAAGGTCAACGGCCCTACGATCCACAAGAAATGAAAAAGACGAGGATAAGGTCAACGAACCTACGATCCACAAGAATGCAAAAGATGAGGATAAGGTCAACGGACCTACGATCCATAGGAAATGAAAAAGATGAGGATAAGGTCAACGGACCTACGATCCACAAGAATGAAAAGAATGAGGATAAGGTCAACGGACCTACGATCCACAAGAATGAAAAGAATGAGGATAAGGTCAACGGACCTACGATCCACAGGAAATGAAAAAGACGAGGATAAGGTCAACGGACCTACGATCCACAGGAAATGAAAAAGACGAGGATAAGGTCAACGGACCTACGATCCACAAGAAATGAAAAAGATGAGGATAAGGTCAACGGACCTACGATCCACAAGATTCGGCAAAGATGAGGATAAGGTCAACGGACCTACGATCCATAAGAAATGAAAAAGATGAGGATAAGGTCAACGGACCTACGATCCATAGGAAATGAAAAAGATGAGGATAAGGTCAACGGACCTACGATCCACAAGGAATGAAAAAGATGAGGATAAGGTCAACGACCTACGATCCACAAGAATGCAAAAGATGAGGATAAGGTCAACGGACCTACGATCCACAGGAATGCAAAGGATGAGGATAAGGTCAACGGACCTACGATCCACAAGAAATGAAAAAGATGAGGATAAGGTCAACGGACCTACGATCCACAAGAATGAAAAGAATGAGGATAAGGTCAACGGACCTACGATCCACAAGAATGAAAAGAATGAGGATAAGGTCAACGGACCTACGATCCACAGGAAATGAAAAAGACGAGGATAAGGTCAACGGACCTACGATCCACAGGAAATGAAAAAGACGAGGATAAGGTCAACGGACCTACGATCCACAAGAAATGAAAAAGATGAGGATAAGGTCAACGGACCTACGATCCACAAGATTCGGCAAAGATGAGGATAAGGTCAACGGACCTACGATCCACAAGAAATGAAAAAGATGAGGATAAGGTCAACGGACCTACGATCCATAGGAAATGAAAAAGATGAGGATAAGGTCAACGGACCTACGATCCACAAGGAATGAAAAAGATGAGGATAAGGTCAACGGACCTACGATCCACAAGAATGCAAAAGATGAGGATAAGGTCAACGGACCTACGATCCACAGGAATGCAAAGGATGAGGATAAGGTCAACGGACCTACGATCCACAAGAATGAAAAGAATGAGGATAAGGTCAACGGACCTACGATCCACAAGAATGAAAAGAATGAGGATAAGGTCAACGGACCTACGATCCACAGGAATGAAAAGAGATGAGGATAAACAATGAGGCCGAGCACGAGAAGATTATCGAAAACACTGAGGATAGGGATTGGGAATTGAGAAAACCGAGTATCGGCACCGTGGGTGGAGGAGATTTGTAATGGAGTAGCAGATATCAATTGGAGTTTGTAAGGACATTTTTTTTGTGGGGAAGTATCGATGTCTTGAATGAGTGCTGATTTGTATTATCTGGCTTATGCTTTGTTATGCATGTTTGAATTTTCCTATGGCGTAATGATCCGCTTTGACGGATACGCTACGCTTTTGAGGATGCCATGTTATATGCAGTGAACACTATATGCAGGATGCCAAATAAAGGCATTGGTGAGGTAAACACCAGGGAGAATCCCCTTAGTGTTAAGGACCATGTGGGGGTGCCCAAAGATATTGGACTTTGACTTGCAAGATGCTCCTTCTTTGATTTGAAGAAAAAATTCCGACTTCTCACCATGTGCCACTGCTTGGAGGATTTTCAGCTTGAGGAGATTCCCTCGATTCACCATGTTGGGGATGAGAAATCCAGATAAGAAGCCCAGATGGGGGAGTAGGACAACTCCTAGGAGAAAATAAACTCCTATGCTTGAGGAATGGAACAAACTCTCAGGAGAAATAAACTCCATGCTTGGGGAGAGACCAAGGTTCTAGGAGAAATAAACTCCTATGATTAGGGAGAGAACAATAAAACTCAGAAGATTGTGCCCCAAGCTTCGTGAACTTCGAAGGAATTTTCCCCAAGGGATCCTTGGAGAGATTTGTCGAATCTCGACGTAACTGCCCCAGATTGGTCGAATTTGAGAGAGATTCCTTGACATGATTGCCCCAGATTGCTCAAAGCTTGAAGAGATTTATCGACATGATTGCCCCGGATTGATCAAAGCTTGAAGAGATTTATCGACATGATTGCCCCAGATATGCTGGATTTGAGAGGTCAAACCTCGATTCAATTGCCCCTGATAAGGTACATCTTACTTAGAATCCTCGAGCCTTCATTGTTTTGAAGTCAAACAAACATGGAAACAACTTTACCACGCTCAACGGAGTCTTCAAACTCTTCCCTTCAAGGTAATCAAGGAAAGCATTAACTGTTCATGCCCAACGAAGTTCTTTGGATGACTTGCCCCTTGATGGTCAACATTTGAGACGATTATCCTTTCCTCCTCGGAGTCCTCAAGTTTCTTGTACTTTGACATGATCAAGCTGCTCACTGATTCTCATCCTTGAAAATTTCCTTGATGTTAAGCACATATTATGCATGCAAAAGAATGTTAATTCTAAGAATGATAATTCTAATGCAAAGCCTATGTTAATCTTGAAGTTGTAAAACCTTTTTATTGAAATGAGGTTGCGACCTCTTGTGAATGGATCACTTAGTTGACACAACCTCGATTTTTGCATATGGAAGATAAAGCAAGCATACGATACCAACATGGATATGTGTCTCACTTCATTGGGAGTCAGTTAAACGTTATCTCATCGGAGTGCGTCTTCGAAATAAACCCTACTTCAATTAGGACTTTTAAGGGTTGTAATTTGGCCGGGTTCACGGTTTTTAGAAAACAAAGGATTTTTAGGCTCAAAATTATTTGTACCCACCCCCTTCGTGATGTCCTCCGTTCCTACATTCAATTAACTCGACATGAGTGTTCATCCCTCACAAGGAATTTTGAAATGGTTGAGGAATCAATGAGGTTCTTTGGTCATGGCGGTCGCTCACCTTTTATTCTTCTGATTCATTATCACACGACTTTGTTCTTGCTTGGCAATTTCATCATCTTTTTTCTTTTGCCATTTTCTTTTCATCTTTTATTTTCATTATTTTTCGCCATTCTTTTTTTTGCTCTTTTTTTTTTTTTTTTTTTGAACAAGTCGTGTGACCTCGCATTATCTTTGATTCGTTGGAGGTGATTGCGACCGCCTCACTCCTTTGATTTGATGAAGGATTACCATTGTGGTATCGTCATCTCTTGATTTCTTGATGGAATAAGGATAATCATTGCGGTTTTGACATTCCTCAACCTTTTGAAGGATAACCATTGTTGTATCCTTAGATGCATACCCTTTTATTGAGTTTTGAACACTCGATCAAGTTAAATGAACACTACCCTGCCCCAAGGTCAAAATAAGGGTTTTAATGGTTTAGAAAAGAAACTCCTACTTCAAGGCTCAAAGGGGTTGACGAGGGTCTATCTCCCTTATATCTCCGGTGTTTGGGGATTTGAAGTAATGCCTGTACATCCTCAGTAGGGTTTTATTCAAAAGCACATAATTGGAGATTTTGCATTTTATTTTTCATCATTCTCCCTCCGCTCTTTGCCTAAGCAAGTGATTAGTAAAGTTGGTATCGTAATGCCAAAAACATTTTATGAGTGAAAACGAATGGGTTTCTTCAAGACAAACATAAACAATGTATTTTTTATTTTCATTCAGAAATTAACAAGTTTTTACATGCTATCAATGCTTAAACAAACAAAGGGAAAATTGCAAATGAGAATGCAGTAAAGAAACTAAATGGCTGCCATTGTTGAGGAGACTCGTCTCCGTCTGGACTTGCTGATCTCGGATACTTTCTTCATCTCCTTCCAACCACTTCAGATTACTTCAAAAGAGAACTCCAACAAGGTCATCCATGAGTTGTAAACTTTTGCCTTACTTTAGGGATTCGAGCAATGCGAGTGATGCAATGCTCAAGATAAGAGTACGTCTTGCTTATCCCTCGTGCGGGAGCCCCAAACATAGATGTTGTAGAAGTATTCACTATCAAAAGTGGAGGAACCTTGCATGGTCATCAAACTGAGAACTTGTGGTAAAGAAGACCTTGAGAATGAGGAGCATTGTGTAGAATACTCTTGATTACCACATGGAAGAAGATTCTGACGAAGTCACCCAAGGATTTGTAATGCTTTAGGGATTCGAGCAATGCGAATGATGCAATGCTCAAGATAAGAGTACGTCTTGCTTATCCCTCGATCGGGAGCCCCAAGCATATTGAAGAAGTATTTGCCATCAAACATGGAGGAACCTTGCGTAGTCACCAAGCTTAGAGAAGCAATTTGTTGCAAAGAGAACTCAAGCACCAACTGAAACACCAACCTCCACGGATACAACTGAGCATAAGAACCTTGAGAGTGAGAGATGCTTCTACAAAACATTCTTCTTTTTTTTTTTTTTTTTTTTTTTTTTTTTGTGATACTTTCTGGAATACGGGCATTCACTTATGCATGAACTCTTCGTTTTATGCGCAGGCCATTTGGAGTGAATGATATTACTTTGGAGTCAACGAGATCTTGGACTTTATGTTTCAAAACATTACAATCCTCAGTTGAATGTCCAGATGTCCCAGAATGGTACTCACACTTTGCATTTAAGTCATATCCTTGAGGAATCGGTGTTGGAGGGGGCTTAAACTCTCTTAGTTGGACCAAAGAATCCTTGAGTAAATGAGAAAGCAATTGACTATAGGTCATATGAATTGGGTCAATTCTTCTTGGTGGTCTCCTTGGCATTTGTGGACCCTGCTGATGGCAATGATTCCAGTACCCATTCTGTTCAGGTGTCTTCCTCTTTTGATCTGGCTGTGAAACAAATGGAGACTGATGAGGTGGGAAACCTGGAACCCAAGATGGTGCATTATGCTTCTGATTTGAAGTGGATCTGACATAGAAGTATGAATCAACCTTTTCTTCCACCGCAGTTGGAACCCCATTTCCTTGAACAAACATACCCTCGGAGGTGAACAAAATCACTTTTGAATCAATGAGATCTTGAATTTGCTGCTTCAGCGCCTTACAATTCTCAATATCATGACCAGGTGCCCCAGAATAGAACTCACATCGAGCATTGGCATCAAAGGTGGGGGGAAGCTTTTCAGGCGTATCCAATTCTCGTAGCTCAACCAACTGAAGCTCCAGCAAACGGGGAAGTAACTGAGCGTAAGGCATCGGGATAGGATTGAGAATTCTCTGAGGTTTCTTAGGCTTTTTCCCACACATTTGGCCTCCTTGAAGAACAGATTGGCATGGAGGTAATGGCACATGGAGTTGAGGAGGAACTTCCTGAGGTATTCCATGAGTGGGAAGGGATCCTACTGAAGAGAAGGGATCAACAACTTCTGTTGCAGCAATAGGAACAACATCCCCTTCCTTTCTTAGTACTGTTTTTAGAATCTCCATAACCAAGCTTAACTGAGTCTTCAACTGACTATTCTCTTCTTTTAGTGCATCCTGATTATGGACCAAGTCTTGCATCTCCAACATAAGATGACCCATTTGTTCCCTCATCTCATCCATTTCCTCCCGGAGTTGTTCCATAGTTGATTTTGGAGTCGTGGCGGTGAGAAGTCAAATTTGTTGTTGATCTTGAAATCTGAAGAGAAAGGGTCCCATAAGTATCTGAGAGAACCATGAAATGCATGATAGTATGAATGCATGTTTCGTTTATGAGAGATCCTAAAGTCTTTTCACACTTTTTTTTAGTTCTCTTTTGGAATCAAAGCCCTTTCTTTTCTTTTTTGCATAGAATATCTTTTTTCCTTTTTTTTTTGATTTTCTATTTCCCTTTTTCTTTTTTTTTTTCTCTTTTTTTTTTGGAAATAGACTTTAGGATCCCTCACAAATGAAGTGGATGAAACTATGATGTTATGCAATGCAAAGGCATGGGATCAAGGTCCATATAATCTTAGTAACCACTGTACAATCCTCTGAATAACTGATATGAAACCTCTGTACAGGCCAAATGTCACAGGATCAAAGGTTCGACGCCTTTTTGGAATACCAGAATATCAAGCACCATGAGAACAGACCAAATAAAGGTCCGACCTCAGATATGAAGAGCCAAAGGTATGTAGGAGTCAAGGTTTCCTGTCCCACCCCAATCTCACGGGTATGAAGTCTAGACACGGACAAGTGGTCCCTAATGGTCACTAGGGTCTACAGTTCCCATGGGGTACAAAGTGTTTGAGGCAACAAGCGTGCCAGACACAGTGTTCCATGAAAGAACCTCGCCCAGTTGTGGTACCCCATATTGAACTCATCCATAGCAAGCGCTACGGTAGTCAACATGAGCATCCACGCTAATCCTATGTGTCACTTGGCCTGGGTAGTGGGCCTTTTACCTCACACAAACCCCCCACCTGCAAAACAGAACAGAAGACCCCAAGGAACACAAAATATAATCCATATGCGTAATATACAAACAGAAATAAACATGATATGCAAGCAGAAAATAAACATGCAAACATATATACAAGATATAGACATAAAACAAATAAACACCCAGTAAATAAACAAACCAAGGCTAGGATCGACTTGCTTAGGTAATCCCCAGCAGAGTCGCCAGCTGTCGCACGCTCGCGAAAAATGAACAGAGTCGCCACCAATATATTTATCCCATAAGGGAAAGGAATATCAGAAAACCTAGCAAAGGAAGGAATAGGGTCTTGCGACCAGAGAATCAAGGTACGGGAGTCGGTTACGCAAGGGGAAGGTATTAGCACCCCTCACGCCCATCGTACTCGATGGTATCCACCTATGTTTGTTTCTATCTAAAGGGTGTGTACTATGTCTATGTCTACATGCGAATGAATGCAAAAGAAATACGGGGAAAAGAAGGAAATATTTACAAGTGTGCTCGTTCAAGCCCCGCGACTTGATGCCTACGTATCCCTTTCAGGAATCAGAGCGCCGTAGTTCGGCTCAAGATTTTCTGTTTGTTTTTGTGTTTTTTAGTTGGGCGGCGTTAACGTTCGCGCTCTTGCACAAGGGGACAGCCTAGGATGCAATGGAGCGGAAATAACGGTGCCCTTAAGAAAGCGAGAGAAGAGAGAGAGAGTTTGAGTGTTTCGAGGAAATCCCTTAAGCAAGGGAAACTCGAGTTACTCTTTGGTTTGTGTTTTTTAGAGGTTGGGAACTTACGCCTGAATGGAACCCTTAAGCAAGGGAGCTCCAAGCACTCGAACATCCCTTAAGCAAGGGAGGTTACAAGCTTCCATTCCCTTTTTATTAGTCAAAGTATTTATTAGTCATTTTTTTATGAGTTTTCTTGGTGTTTTTTTATGGGAGTTTATTCAAGTAGTTGTTAGGTGGATTAAAGTTGAAAAAGAAAAAAGAAAACTAGCCTAAATAACTAGCCTAATATGAACGGGGAATTCTACTTATGTTATCATGGTTTCTACCTAAGGTTAGGAGAAAGAGATACATGAAAATTAAGGCAAGAATGGAGTATTGAAAATAGCATAAGAGCATGAGAAAGAACAAGTAGAAAATATAGTAGAAGTGAATTAAAAGAACTATTATTTTTTATGGTTTTTTGGGAGAGAAAATGAGTTCTAATTTGAACAAAAGAAATTAAAATGATTAGCCTAAAAACTAATATTTCTTATGAGTTTTTATTGTGAAAAAAAAAAATCAATTAAAGTTCTAACAAAAGTTATGATTTTTATTGTTTTATCAAAAAGAGATTTAATAACCAAAAACTATGTCAATAGCTAAATTCTAACAAAAAACATGGTGTAAGTCAGGGGGTGAGTTATTGAAATGAGGGTGTGAAGAGCAAGGCTCAAGGCCCAACGAAACAGAGGCCCAAAGAGCTTTTTGTAATTCAGTTTTCTCTAGCATGGTCAAAAACGGATGCTATGGGCCATAGGGGGTGTATCAGCAATTATGTACAAGAGGCCCAAGTATTGTTCAGTTTTGTTTTTGCGGAAAAAGCTATGGGCCGTGAATGGGGGGAGCAAGAGTAACTCGGGCCCAAAGTAGTGAATTTGATCCATTTATCATTATTATCAGCAATTTGCCCATTGTTTTCAGGTTTCGTTCATTCAAATAAAAGCAAATGATTAACAAAATTTTAACAAAAAAAGAAGAAAATTGAAAGAGGACAATGAGTGAAATTGGGGGAGAATTAGGGTTACCTCAAGCGATTGAACTCTCGAACGGCGGCGGCGGATATCTCCTCCCCGACGGTGATGGCCGGATGTCTCGTCTTCTCTCTCTCGCGCGCGTCTTTGCTCGCGTCTCTCTCGGTGATCAATTTCTCCGGCTACCGCGAATCAAGGAAATGAAACAGCGCCACGGTCTCTCGTCTCGCTTCGGTGCTTTTATTGAGGTCAATATTACGTGGCGCGGTGACGATGAAATCTGAAGCCCCGTGGTGATGACGACGATGACATAGATGCGCAGTTGATTGAAGCATGAATTCAAAGAGATTGAAGAAGTGAAGGATGAAGATTCAAGAGTTGCGGAGATTGAAGGTTGCGCTGAAAGTTGATGAAGAGCGTGAATCGTGAAAAAGGTTTGTTACGTTTCTGTTACAGATCTTCTCTCTTCTCTTTTTGATTTGTTCTTCTTCTTCTATCTTCTATCTTCTTCTATTCCGTGCGCGGTTGTTGTTGAATTATTGCGTGAGAGTGAGCGAGGTTTGGAAGAATGTGAGTTCGTAGTCATGTGGCATGAAAGCTGAGGGATGATGGTTGAAGGTGAGAACTGAGCATGAGTTTGCAGAGAGTGAGAGTGATTCAGAGGTGTTGATGGAGATGACGAATGGTGAGATATCTGAGGGAAGAACTGAGAGTGGAGAGAGTGTGAGTTTGATGAAGATGATGATGGATGAATGTGAGAGTGAAGGTGGAGAATTGTGGAGAAAAGTGGTGAATGAGCGTGTGTTTTGAATCGTGGGGGGAAATTGACTTATATAGTTAGAGGTGGAGTGAGATGAGCCATTGGATTGAGAGGATTCTGTTATATGATCTGAGGGTGGAGATTGATTCAGTTAGGGACTGACTGAGTTAGTTAGATTCTGTTTTTGGATGTTTCAGAGTTAGTTATAGGATCTCTTAGGTGGTTATAGTTGGGAAATTCTGTTATGGATTAGTTTGAGAATTGGTTATAGAAATCAGTAAGTTAGTTATGAATTTCTACTTTGACAGTTAGGATATAGTTAAGTGAGGTAGTTAGGAATGTGAGGTTAGTTATGGGAGACTGCAAAGAGGGTCTGTTATGAATTTAGTCAGAAACTGTCGACTCGGTCGGTTAGAGAGAACTGTTGTTGTGAGCTGGGTCTTTTCTTCATTGATTTTTTTGTTATATAGCTGTTCTACTGCGCTGGATTTCTGATTGGCTCCTAATTGTTTTTTCACAGTGACATAGCCTGCCCGGTTTAAGTTTCAATCTGCACGATGGCATTGCTTGGATGGATGTTGGTTATTGTCACATACTGGTTTGGATGCACGCAACAGATACTGAATTTCTGACATGTTGATTACGGTAATTGAGTTGTTGGAGCGAGGGGAACAACTTTGAATCAAGTTTTGTGACTTATTTGACTACATTTTCACATGATCCAGATTTCTCCGAGACTAACTGTGATGCTGTAAGAACTCCCCAGTATTTGTATGTCCATAATTCTTTTACCTGATCTGACTTTGAATGTTGATTAGTGTCGAATGGACTGTTTTTTGCAACTGTTTTTTGTGACTGTTAGAAATAGTATGGCTGAATGTTGAGTGCGGCAGCTTATTGTTTGTCTTCTTTGAATGAAACTTGTTTGGGAATTTGTTATGCTGTATGAAAATTGAATAGGATTGATGATGGCGTGTTATTCTTGTGCAGGGGCTGTTTGTATGTTTGGACATTGGGTGCAGGGCTGGTTAGAAGTTGGGTTACCATGGGCTGAATTGAAATTGTACTTAGGAATAAAGCTCCAACCTGTAAGTGGTTTTTTCTCATTTTCTGTTAATTGCGAAAACTGAACTGTTAGTTAAGAACATGTATGATAAGCTGCCCTGATTGTTGTGTGTAGATTATGAATGAAAGTCGTGGCATTTTGAACAGTGTACTGGTTTATGGTAATGGAACTCTGTGCAAACTTTGGACTTCGGAATTGCGCCGCGTCTCGGATTGGATGGTGAGTTCAATTTGCAGTTTTATTTCGGTTGAGTGTGTTACTAGCTGCTTGTGGTTGAACTGTGTGTGCTTATTTGGATGTTTGAAATTGTTGAATATGAATCATGTTTGCACTGTGTTATATGTACAGGTTTGATGAAACTATAACTGGTGTGGCAAAAGGAACATGGCATAATTTGGAGGTATCGTGGCTCATGAAGAAATAATGATGATGATGAATGGTGGAATCTTAAAGAAACTTGGAGCGAATAGATCCGGGGTCCACAAGAGTCAAAGTCAGATTTTGGTCAACCATGTAGTTTCTTAATGTATTTCAATGGTGTAATGCATCAAAGGATCAACTGTTTTTTTTAATTGTTGTAATTTTCTGTTTGGTTTTTGTTGTAAGGTTCCGAAAAACAGCAGGGTATAGGTAGGATTTGTAAGGTAAATAAAGGATTTTTGTGAGATTGTTTCTGTAGTTTGATTTTTAGTAATGGACATGGCTTCAATGTAATTGGAATTTGTGTGTGTGTGGATTTGTATTGGGCCAGTGTATTTGAATGGTTTCAAGAGCTAGAACTTGTATATGGTGCGGACCTTTGGATATGCATACGTACATGTGTTGGATTTGGAACATCAATGAACAGTATTGTTTTTATTTCCAAATGAATCATGAAGATGTATTTTCCTTTTACATTTCCAATTTGATTTTCAAACCCTTTTTCTCATCTTGCAATACTGACTCACATATTATCAATGAGGTGAAAACTCAAGACCTCTCGGTATGGTTGCTGGCCAAAGAAGTCAACTTTCTATGGTCGACTTTGACCAAAAAGTCAAAGTTTTCGTCATTGGTTTTCAAATTTGAAAATAGCCCAACATAATCTCCATGTAAATGCATCCACACTTTTTATAATGAAGCTTTAAACAAATAGCTTGTACCCCAAGTAACCTGATGAACCGAACCTTGAATGGTGATGAGTGACAACTGAGACCTTGGAGTGATGAACCACAGTATAAACCCTAATCTCACTGATGTTCCTTGTATATAAACCACATGATCAAGTACTTTTCAAAAGACTAAATTAATCTTCTGATCGAGTAACAAGCATCCTTTTGCAGAGATAACTAAACCTGTGGCAAAGATCCCTTGATCCCATATTTTAGGTGTTTATTCAATGAATGAATGCAAAGTTATGCAAATGACCTAATGGAAGTATGTAGATGAATGCAAAGTCTAAGCCAGTTAGAAATAAAGGGGTAGGACAAATTTGGGGTATGACAGTGTCCAGGCTCATTGCATTCATAGCACATGACTTTCTTCTTGTCAAATCTTCTGTCATCAGAAGATTCTCCACGTTCAAATTTCTTTGAACTTCTGAAGCCTCTGAACTTCCTTTGCTTGGTCTTCCAGAGTTGATTTAGCCTTCTGGAGATTAAGGACAGTTCATCTTCTTCTTCAGATTCTGATTCTTCAGGATCTTCTTCTCTAGCCTGAAAAGCGTTAGTGCATTTCTTGATATTGGATTTTAATGCAATAGACTTACCTTTCTTTTGAGGCTCATTTGCGTCCAGCTCAATCTCATGGCTTCTCAAGGCACTGATCAGCTCTTCCAGAGAAACTTCATTCAGATTCTTTGCAATCTTGAATGCAGTCACCATAGGACCCCATCTTCTGGGTAAGCTTCTGATGATCTTCTTCACATGATCAGCCTTGGTGTATCCTTTGTCAAGAACTCTCAATCCAGCTGTCAGAGTTTGAAATCTCGAAAACATCTTTTCAATGTCTTCATCATCCTCCATCTTGAAGGCTTCATACTTCTGGATTAAGGCTAGAGCTTTAGTCTCCTTGACTTGAGCATTTCCTTCATGAGTCATTTTCAAGGACTCATATATATCATAGGCTGTTTCCCTGTTTGATATTTTCTCATACTCAACATGAGAAATAGCATTCAGCAAAACAGTTCTGCATTTATGATGATTCCTGAAATGCTTCTTTTGATCATCATTCATTTCTTGCCTTGTCAGCTTTACGCCTCTGGCATTTACAGGATGTTTGTAACCATCCATCAGAAGATCCCATAGATCACCATCTAGACCAAGAAAGTAACTTTCCAGTTTATCTTTCCAGTATTCAAAGTTTTCACCCTCAAATACCGGCGGTCTTGTATAACCATTGTTACCGTTGTATTGCTCAGCAGAGCCAGATGTAGATGCAGGTGGATTTGTCGGAGTTTCACCAGCCATCTTTTAAATGAAGCGTTTTTCTCTTCCTGAATCTTTTCTAAACACGGTTAAGTGCTTGCACCTTAGAACCGGCGCTCTGATGCCAATTGAAGGATAGAAAAACACTTAGAAAGGGGGGGGATTGAATAAGTGTGACTTTAAATCTTGGACGACAAAAATAAATTGCACAATTATTTTTATCCTGGTTCGCTGTTAACGAAGCTACTCCAGTCCACCCCCGCAGAGATGATTTACCTCAATCGAGGATTTAATCCACTAATCGCACGGATTACAATGGTTTTCCACTTAGTCCGCAACTAAGTCTTCCAGAGTCTTCTGATCACACACTGATCACTCCAGGAACAACTGCTTAGATACCCTCTTAGACTTTTCTAGAGTCTACTGATCAACACGATCACTCTAGGCTTAGTTCACTCCTAAGACTTCCCTAGAGTATTCTGATCAACACGATCACTCTAGTTACAAACTGCTCAGCCAACTGCTAAGACTTCCTAGAGTATACTGATCACACGATCACTCTAGTTCCTTACAACTTAATGTAATCTATTCAAGAGTTTACAAATGCTTCTTAAAAGCTATAATCACAAACTGTGATATTTCTCTTACAGTTTAAGCTTAATCTCACTAAGATATTACAACAGCAATGTAGTGAGTTGATGAAGATGAAGATTCTGAGCTTTGATTGAATAGCGTTTCAGCAAGTTTGATATTCACAGAATAGATGTAGAAATTGGTAACCTTGCTTCTCATCAGAACTTCATATTTATAGGCGTTGAGAAGATGACCGTTGAGTGCATTTAATGCTTTGCGTGTTCCGTACAGCATTGCATTTAATGTTATACGCTTTTGTCAACTACCTCGAGCCTTGTTCACGCTGTGCCTACTGACGTTGCCTTTAGTAGCTTTAACGTTCCTTTTGTCAGTCAGCGTAGTCTGCCACGTGTACTTCCTTCTGATCTGATGTTTGTGAATATAACGTTTGAATATCATCAGAGTCAAACAGCTTGGTGCATAGCATCTTCTGATCTTCTGATCTTGAAGTGCTTCTGAGCGTGATACCATCTTCTGATCTTCAGTGCTTCTGATCTCATGTTCTTCTGATGCTTCCATAGACCCATGTTCTGATTCTGCTTCGACCATCTTCTGATGTCTTGCCAGACCATGTTCTGATGTTGCATGCTGAACCATTTGAGACACATCTTCTGAGCGCTGAATTATGCGTACTCTTTATATATTTCCTGAAAGGGAAATTGCATTGGATTAGAGTACCATATTATCTTAAGCAAAATTCATATTATTGTTATCATCAAAACTAAGATAATTGATAAGAACAAATCTTGTTCTAACAAAAATCTCCTGGTACTCTTCCACAGTGTTAATGGGAACATTGGGTAGTTGAGACACTATAGGGAACATGGGTTTTTCATAATCATAAGGCATTTGAAACTCCCTTGCTCTTTTCTTCACCCAACTGGTGTAGGCGTCCGTAGCAATGCAATTTCTTATCCCACCTTTTCCTTTCCATCGGACGTCGTACCAAGCTCTCACCATTCTTGTTTTCAACCCTTGAGGATCCTCTCCTTCTTGGTAGAAGTAACTTTCCACTGCGAGACCAATTGGTTTAACTGAATTTGCATACCCGAGTTGTCGTCGGGCAAGGACCGGATTATAGTTAATTCCTCCATGTGTACCAATGAGGGGTACGTTGGCGAACTCTCCACAACTATCAATGGTTTCTATGCCGCAGCGAGCCAGAGTATACCAATGGATATCATTATTAGTAAGGGACATAAGTCTTTGAGGCCAACGCAAACCTTCTCGGTTTTCCGTGAAAGTAGGGGACTTAGGTAAGTGTGAAACAATACATTTGTACAAGAGAGGTGCACAACATACAATGATTCCACCACCTTGGCGATTTTTGTGATGAATAGAGAAATACATGTCACCAAGCAAAGTCAGAACAGGATTTCCAATCAGAAAGATCTTTATGGCGTTGATATCAACAAAGTCGTTGATGTTGGGAAACAGAACCAACCCATAGATGAGCAAGGCTAATACAGCTTCAAAAGCTATCATGCTACCAGTTTCAATGAAATCAAAGGCTTTCTTTATTAGAAACTGCGAAGTCAAACCCGGAAGGTTTCCTTTGGTAGTCCAATTACTTTCTATTTCAGATTTCTTCAAGTGGATACCCGCTGCAATGGCTGGTGACTTAGGAATGGCTTCCAAACCATTGAAAGGTATTTTTTCAGACACTGGAATACCCAAAAGATTGGCATATTCTTCCAAGGTTGGTACCAACTGATAGTCTGGAAAGGTGAAACACCGGTAGACGGGATCATAGAACTGAACTAGAGTTTTGAGAAGTCCTTCATCAACATGAGTGTTCAAGATAGGCAAAAGCTTTCCATGGCTTTTCCTAAAATCGGAAGGATCTTGTACAAAAGATGCTAACTCTTTCAGTCTTTCCACATTAGGCGCTTTGAAACCGTACTTCTTGGTATGCCTTTTTACCCACTCCATAACTCAATCCTATAATGTTTGCAGGTAAAATTTCTCTAATTTTTTTTATGGAAAAAGATGGGTTTTTTAATGAATGTATGAATGCATGGATGCATGGATGCCACATATTCAAACATGGTAAAGCAAACATGGTAGTTCAAACATGGTAACGCAAACATGGTACTACAAACATGGTAACACAAACATGGTACACATAGGTTCAAAGGTCCAGCGTCACGAGCATGAGGTCAAAGAACCAAACATGGGATAGTACTAGGGTTTAATTACCTGCACAACATGTTCTACTGATACGTCAGAGTCTACATTTTTCTTTCGGATATTACCGGCTTGCACAACTGAACTTGTGAGCCAGCAATATTCTCAAGCAAAACTCGTCTGAGTGTGGTTCTCCGCATGACAACTAATCAAAATCTACACCTGAATAGTTTCTGCACCACAACCTAATAAGGCCCGGATGGGTTATGGGTTCTACAGCCAACTCAGCTTCTACAGTTCAATGAAAGCAATAATGTCTTCGCAACTAACTTGCTAAACATATACTACCAACAAGGAACCTCCACTGAGCGGAAGGATTCTCATGCTGACTTTTTAAGGACTGACTCCTTGTATGCCATACATGACTATACCCTCCATCTAATTCTTATGTGTACTTAATCCGGGTTAGGATTTGTCCATAATGTATCACTTGTAACAGAACCACACAAGTAACAGAACAAAAGAACCACACATGTAACAAGAATAAAATAAAAACAAAACAAATAGAAATAACCCTTTCTTTGGAAACAATAAAAAGTTTCTTCCCCAGTGAAGTCGCCATTTTTCTGTCGCGGGGAAAAATCGTATCTTTTTTCGGGATGAGACACCTTGAATGCCTTCTTTGGGCTCGAGTGCTCAAAAAAATGATTTTTCTTTTGTTCCGACCAAACTTTTTATTGTTTCCAAAGGAGGAAAAGGAAAAAAGCTGCAATAACCTAAAAACAGATGCAAAGCCCAAAACTAAAAGCAATGCACAAGTGGGGGAGAGATTCCGGGTAAGAGGGTTGGTTATACGAAGGGAAGGTATTAGCACCCAACGTATCTATAATACTCTATAGGTTTCTTTGTTTTGTTTATTTCATCCTTTGTGGTGGAGGTTCTTGTGAAAAAGAGGTGGGACCTAAGGTGTTTGTTTGATTATGCTCCCAAAGATCATCGCGATCCTCTGCATACATATCCCCTAGAGGGAATCAGAGCATCTGTAGCTCGGGGTCTACGGGTGCTAAGGTTTGAGTGGTTTGAGAGAGAAGTTTTGCTCGCCAAGGACACGACCTTGTGCCTACGTATTCTCAAAGGGATGTTGAGAAAGTCAGAGCAATCGTAGTTCCCACTTATGCTAGTGGAAGCAAAGGAAAAGAGACAAATGTCATCTCAATGTTCGATGTATCTAATCTATATCATCACATACATCTGTTTGATTTTTGTTTGAAATCTTTTCATTATAAGCCCTGGGCTGTGCCACTTATGGCGCTTAGAATGATAAAGATGTTTTTGTTGTTTAACCAGCCTTGTGGCAAAAACTTTCAATGAAGTCAGCCTTGTGACAAAAAGTTTTGATTAATCAGCCAGCCTTGTGGCAAAAGTTTCAATGAAGTCAGCCTTGTGACAAAAACTTTGATTAATCAGCCAGTATGGTGGCAAAACGGTTTGATTGATTAGCCAGCCTTGTGGCAAAAAGAAGTTTGATTGATTAGCCAGCCTTGTGGCAAAAAAAAGTTTGATTGATTAATTGTTTGTGATGATATAGAAGAGATAATCCTATCATAGAGATGATAAATGTCTAATCTCCTAGGGTATTTGTTTTGGATATTGGGGATGCTTATAAGAAGCCCGTGGGTCCTTGTACGAAGCCCAAAAGGAGGCTATCCGAGGGTCCTTGCATTGTAAGCCCAAGAGGAGGCTATGGGAGGGACAATCGAGGGTCCTTGCATTGTAAGCCCAAGAGGAGGCTATGGGAGGGACAATTCATTTGTACAAAGCCCAAGAGGAGGCATGGTATAGTTGGTTTGAGCTCTTAGAGCGATTTCACCGGGAAACCATACTCTATGTCCTAACCTAAACTAGGGAGATTCTTTGCACGAAGCCCAATAGGAGGCTATGGGGAACCTAGTTTTATACTAAGTTGAATAAGCATATATAACATGAACAAACACATGAACAAGTACGAACAAATATGAACAAGTACATGAACAAATATGAACAGTTATATGAACAGTTATATATGACAAGGTGTGTGTATATAATGGAGTTTATGAAGGAAATATACCTGTAAGCATGATCCATTTGTATACACGGGGGCTCGAGACTTATACTCGGGGAGAGGCCCACTTGAGTTTATTCAAAGCTATGTAAACAGGTATTTACAAAGGGGCTTGGGACTTATACCTACATGGAGGCCCATGGTTTTTTTGGGAAGATTTAAAGAAAACATTCATTTTGTTTTGTTATTCAAGGTTAAAACAAATTGATCGAGGTCTGTACAAAAAGGGTGTACAATGAAATACCTAATTTCATGTACGGGAATGGGACTTATACCTATGTGGAGGCCCATGTTTTATTTTATAAAACATGGTTGATTGTTCTGTTAAAAGATGCGTCGTTTGAAAGACTGTTTGAAAGTTTTGTTTTGAAAGAAGTTTTTTGTGTTGTTAGAAAAATTGTACAAAGAAAGAGGAAAGGGACTTATACTCTCTAATATTCGAGAGGCCCATGTTTTACTTTCATAAAACATGGTGGATGGTTTTGAAAAAGATGTGAGATTTGTGGTTTAAAACTGTTTGGAAGTTTTTGGAAAAAGTTTTCTGTTTAAAGAAAAACTGTATAAAAAGAAGGAAAGGGACTTATACTCTCTAATATTCGAGAGGCCCATGTTTGAAAATCAATTGATCAATCCAAAAAGATTTAATCAATAGTTTCTTTTGAAAAGAAAAACCAAAAAGAAATGGTTTATCGTTTTGAAAAATTGTGATCGTTTGTTTCTGAACAGTTTGAATTTTGACAAAAGTCAAATTAATTAAGATAAACACAAAGATTATACTTAATTAACACCTAAATGATTAGGGTTTGATCACAAAATATTTACAAATGATTAAGTTTGAAAAATCAAATGAAAAAACAATATTTTAAAGTATTAAAAAAAACACTTAAAACATGTCATTTTAAACTTAATTAAAAATGTATTAAATAAATATTTTTTTGTGATTTTTTTGGATATTCATAAAATATATATATTAAATAAGAAGTGTAAAAAAAATGAAGTGAAAATGATGAATTTTGATTGGTTAAATAATTTATTGAAGTTGTAAAGAAATTGAAGAAAATAAGTGTCAAAAAAATTGGGTTTTGGTCCTGCCAGGGTTTGAACCCACGCCCTGAGGTTCACTACTCAAAACAACAACCAACTGAGCTGCGCGCACAGCTTGTTTATGATACACGCTCATTTAATTATATTCAAAAACAAGTATTTGAAACTTCTGAACAAAAAAATGGCGCCAAGAACACATCCCTATTTTGATTTTGAATTTTTCTGAAACTGAACCAATTTGATCAAGTAAAGGGTCTATTTCACTCGATTTTCCATAAGGAACATGATGGTGATCTTTAATTTCATTTATTTTTGTTCTAAGATGGTTAATTTTCTGATGAACACGAAGAACCCTAATATGACAAATCATTGTGAAATCGTGTATGATCATGATATGATGCAATTGATTGAGGGTTATTATTCAGTGATGGTGCAGAAACAAGATGGTAACTCAGTTTTTCATTTATGATGCATGTATGATAAAGTTTGAAGTTCATGAGCACTTACCTCAAAAACGGCAAAAGTGAGGATCGAATTCTGCAAATGAGGAAATCCAGATGTTGTTTCTTGATCTGAACACCTTCAGTGGACCTTATGGAACACGTTTGAATGCTTGGAGTGGATTGAAAACCTCTTGATCAGTTTGTGGTACCCAATCTGCAGTAGGACTCAAGTGGGGATTAAACTTGGTGATTTTGGAGTTACAGGTCAGGGATGATGATTGGAATAGTTCATATATGGTACATGGATGGTGTTTGGATGATTAACTTGGTCAGAAATGAGCTTGTGTGGATTTTGGCATGATAAGGCTTATTATGTGCATATATGGAAGTGAGGTAGTGATTTTGAGATTTGAGTGTTTTTGGGGTGTGTGGATGGATCAAACACATCACATTTGATGTTTATGGGATGTTAGAACCCTCACTTTGCTTAGAAATTGCAAGAGATGGAAATTGCAATTCTCCCTCTTTGAAACTCACGAAACTTGTAACTTAAGAAAGAAGAGAGAAAACCTATGATTATGAGGTTTTGGTGTGTATTTGAATGAAGTTTGGACCTCTATTTATAGGCCAAGGATTCTGAACTCCAAGCTTTGCAATTTGATCAAAGAATGGTGATTTGGCATTTGGAGATAAAATGGAATCTTTACATTTAATGCATAATGGTTAAAAGTGACTAAACCATGGTTAAACTTCAAGCTTCTTATCCTCTTCCATTCTGATCTTCAAATCAGAAAATATCTTCAATTATTGTCTTGATGCATCATTACTTGCATTATTTGGCAAAATGGTTCATAACTTAGTGAAAATGGCTTGAAATTTCAAGTGAAAATGATCACTAAATGCATAATTCAAAACCATAGCTATGCTCCATATTTTTTTATGCTCTTGGACATTTTGGAAAGCTCATGTTACACACTTCAAAACCCTAGTTGAAAGTTTCTTCAAGACCTTTAAGGAAATGGGTGAAAAAGATCCATGAACTTTGAAGAAAATGAGGTTTTAAGTGAAATTTTCAAAAGATACCAACTTTGAAGCTCCATATCTCTTAAATGGTTGATCTTTTGGAAAAAAATTAAATGTGACAAAGTTGTTCATTGGATCAAAATCTACAACTTTCATGTTGGAAGTTTTTTTCAGTTTGTAGGTGAAATTTTGAGTTATTCCCTTCCAAAGTTTGGAAAAAACCATTGAAAAACACTTAAAATTTTTCTAAGTATGGAAAGTCAAACTTTTGACTTTTTGATTCTTGATTGATTTTCTTGATTTTTCTTGATCAAATGACTTCATATATCATATATTGATGATTCAAAACTTCAAAAGTCAAGGTTGACCAAAATTCCCCAAAAGTCAATGGTGATCTTGTACAGTTGACTTTTTCAGACGAATCGCGTTTCCGGAGATTTCAAATGAACCAGGCTATCCTTACCAAATGAGTGGTATGAATGGATCATATTGAGGCATTAGAGGATATTGAGCCATGGTTTGAGTTGTGGCACCATGTCCTGATTAAAAAGTCAGTTGTTCAGATGAATTAGGTCAAAAACCCTAATTGTCGACCTGATGAAACTGAGGACTGTGGATCTTGAATTGAGATGTAATTTCCATTGGATGTTGTCATAGGAATTATTTGAAGATGATTGAAACCTTTGATTGACTTCCTGGGGATTTTTAGGGTTTCCCAAATGTGATCCCTGATTTTGGTCCCTGATAGTTCAAAACCCTAATCTGATGATTTGAAATTTCATTGTTGATCAATCCTTGTGTAAGAGATGTCTTGGGCCAATGGATTAGGTCAAAATGATGCCCTTGTGGTCTTGAGGTCATGTCCCAAGTCATTAGATCAAATCCTGAGCAAAAGTCAGGAGTATGCTATCTTTAGTCAAAACCCTAATTTGGTTGATTCAGTGCCTTTGAGCTTGTTGAAATGAATCTCTGAGGACCAAATGTTGATTGTTGATGAAGATGATTCATTTGAGATGAAGGGGGAACAAAACCCTAATTGATTGTTGCTTGTACTGATGAGTGATTTCTTGTTTAAATCCTGTTGAGTCATAAGTAACAAACACAAGCTATACAATTTGTTAGAGATGCAAATGATGTATATGCAAATGATATGAGGTGGTATCTTAGGTCAAAAATTGGGGTATGACAAGTAAAAATAATGTTTATTTAATTTTAAAACATAAATTCAACCGATTTATTTATGAAAGGCATATAATGTTCTTTTTTTTTTCATTTCAAGAAGTGTATGATTTATATTTGGGGAATAATATTTCTCCCATTTTTGTAGTTGTTATATTCAAAATATTTTAAACCTAACTAACTGATTAATGGAAATTGCTTATTCCATCATTGTAGCAATAAAACTTATTCTATTTAATTTCCTCCTTTTTTTAATATAACAAAAATTTAAAAAATTTATTTGCCAATTTTAATCAAATAATATTTTTCTCAAAAGTAGTTACCAAGCTTTTCATATAAAAGGAGATGGTATTAGGAATTTCTTATTTGTCTAATATATGGTATAGTGTTAACTAAATAATTCCTTTATATCTCTCTTTTTCAATTATATTATATTCAAATAGTATATTCATCAGTTGTAGAGAAAAATTAACAACTACTCATTCATATGGGAATCAGAATGTCTATTGATTTTTTACGACTGATCAATATACTATATGGGTGTAATATTGCAGCAATGCCTTATTTTATCACCTCCAATACATCGTTATCTCTCACCATCTATTGAAGCATCATATTTATTACTTTTACATTCAGAAATAGAAATTGTAACTCCTAATATTTTTTAAAACTTATTTTATTATTTTGTGTTAGTAAAACTAAATAAGTTATTCTCTCCCACATCGTTAGTTGCATTCAGAGTACCGCAAAAAAATAATAATAACCATTCCCTTTTCATGTTTCATCACAAAAATATTAATTAATGTTAAAAGGTCCTTCATATTAAATTTTTCAAATTCTAAAAAAATTGTATAATCCATAAAATTTCTCTACTAATTAATTGTATCATCTTTCCGATATAACTCTTATTTATTTTTATTCAAAATATTCATTATATGCTTATGTAGTAAAAATAATGTTTTTTTTATTTTAAAACTTCAATTCAACCGATTTATTTATGAAAGGCATATAATGTTCTCTTCTTTTTTTTTATTTCAAGAACTGTATGATTTATATTTGGGGAATAATATTTCTCCCATTTTTGTAGTTGTTATATTCAAAATATTTTAAACCTAACTAACTGATTAATGGAAATTGCTTATTCCATCATTGTAGCAATAAAACTTATTCTATTTAATTTCCTCCTTTTTTTTAATATAACAAAAATTTAAAAAATTTATATGCCAATTTTAATCAAATAATATTTTTCTCAAAAGTAGTTACCAAGCTATTCATATAAAAGGAGATGGTATTAGGAAGTTCTTATTTGTCTAATATAGGGTATATTGTTAACTACATAGTTCCTTTATATCTCTCTTTTTCAATTATATTATATTCAAATAGTATATTCATCAGTTGTAGAGAAAAATTAACAACTACTCATTCATATGGGAATCAGAATGTCTATTGATTTTTTACGACTGATCAATATACTATATGGGTGTAATATTGCAGCAATGCCTTATTTTATCACCTCCAATACATCGTTATCTCTCACCATCTATTGAAGCATCATATTTATTACTTTTACATTCATAAATAGAAATTGGAACTCCTAATATTTTTGAAAACTTATTTTATTATTTTGTGTTAGTAAAACTAAATAAGTTATTCTCTCCCACATCGTTAGTTGCATTCAGAGTACCGCAAAAAAATAATAATAACCATTCCCTTTTCATGTTTCATCACAAAAATATTAATTAATGTTAAAAGGTCCTTCATATTAAATTTTTCAAATTCTAAAAAAATTGTATAATCCATAAAATTTCTCTACTAATTAATTGTATCATCTTTCCGATATAACTCTTATTTATTTTTATTCAAAATATTCATTATATGCTTATGTAGTAAAAATAATGTTTTTTTTATTTTAAAACTTCAATTCAACCGATTTATTTATGAAAGGCATATAATGTTCTCTTCTTTTTTTTTATTTCAAGAACTGTATGATTTATATTTGGGGAATAATATTTCTCCCATTTTTGTAGTTGTTATATTCAAAATATTTTAAACCTAACTAACTGATTAATGGAAATTGCTTATTCCATCATTGTAGCAATAAAACTTATTCTATTTAATTTCCTCCTTTTTTTTAATATAACAAAAATTTAAAAATTTTATATGCCAATTTTAATCAAATAATATTTTTCTCAAAAGTAGTTACCAAGCTATTCATATAAAAGGAGATGGTATTAGGAAGTTCTTATTTGTCTAATATAGGGTATATTGTTAACTACATAGTTCCTTTATATCTCTCTTTTTCAATTATATTATATTCAAATAGTATATTCATCAGTTGTAGAGAAAAATTAACAACTACTCATTCATATGGGAATCAGAATGTCTATTGATTTTTTACGACTGATCAATATACTATATGGGTGTAATATTGCAGCAATGCCTTATTTTATCACCTCCAATACATCGTTATCTCTCACCATCTATTGAAGCATCATATTTATTACTTTTACATTCATAAATAGAAATTGGAACTCCTAATATTTTTGAAAACTTATTTTATTATTTTGTGTTAGTAAAACTAAATAAGTTATTCTCTCCCACATCATTAGTTGCATTCAGAGTACCGCAAAAAAAAATAATAACCATTCCCTAGAGCTCTACAAAAATGCCATGGAAGCAAACTTGGTATCATTCTAATCTTTGCTAGTTCATCTTCCCAACAAGCCAAGAATTGAGTCAATTGGACAAATATTAAAAAGATTATGAGTCTTCAAAGTCTCACCCTCTCACTAATCAAGTCAAGCATCTGGCCAAGGCAGAAATCCAGGTCACGCATGTCATTCTCACAAACACATGGTGTGCCAACTTCAAATCCATTTTTCTTCCTCCACAAGTCTCCATATTGAACAAGTTTGGTCCTAAACTAGCCTTTGCCATGCCCTCTTTCCATTGATCCAGGGTTTACAATAATTGAGAAAGTAGTGAGCGAGATATGGAGTCCCTAATTCATGTTCTGACTAAGACCCACTTTGCCAATGTCCCAGGCCCAAGGCAGGTCACGCGTGCAGCTCTTTAGTAAAGATGGAATGGCAAGTTCAGGATCGTTTTCTACCATTACCAAACCTCAATTCAAGATCCTTTGAACATCAAACATCCTACACTCTATGTCATCTTTAATTAAAGGCCAAGTTTGTGCCATTTAGTGAACTATAGTAAGACTTAGAGGTTAATGAAGTTGATATCATGAATGATGCATATGAAGCTAGCATGATGTGAAGCTGCAGTGTGCACCAAGCTCCATTTCCACAAAATGCCATGCACGCTACTGTGCACGTGAAAGGGGACGAAGGTTTTACCTCAAGTGCACTAAACCTGCTCATTAAGTGTTGATCATCATCCAATACAACACACCTCACCATAAACCTCCATACACCACACCATCCTATATAAACTGAACCCTTCACAAACTCAAGGCACGCATTCATTTTCTCCCTCCTTTTCCAGATTCTCTTCTCACTCTCCTTTTCTCTCCACACATCATTCTCTCGTTACTCTCTCTCTCCCACTAAGAAAGTAGTTACATTCTCGTAACTAACTCTGAACTACCTCCACCATAACCAACCGTCCAAAAAGGCTTCAAGATCCTCCATTGCCATGGTTCATCAAGCTCTAGAGAAGCATCATCATCACCTCGCCTGCACCTAACGCCATTGTTGCAAACAAGCACCGTCTCTATTCATTACTCCAAAAGCTACTCTGAAACTCTGAGTTCAATTCCTAGAGTGCGTGTACGAGCATAGCAAGCTAGATCCGGATTGAAAACATGAAGGTCTGAAGCTCCGAAGATATTCTCTCAAGAACTCTTCTAGGTGAGATCTAAAAGCTTTCAACACCATATCAATCTAAGCACATCATGCATGTCCTGTATACTCATTGTCCTATTGTACATACGCAAAGCTTTTTCGTTTTTGAATCCTGCTGTTTCTGATTTGCATGAATTTAAGGTGTGTATGCGTGTTTAGATTTTACATTTGAGTTCAGTGAGTATTATGGACTGCAACGATGAGTTCAGATCGCGTTCTATTGAGATTGTTAGAAGTTAGGGTTTTAAGATTCATATCGGTTAGCGTTATAGAGGAAGATTGAGAGGATAATAAGGACGGATCTGTAATCTACACGAAAAACTGAGTCAGGCGGTGGTGGTTTGATGAATTTCCGGGTGTTGTCATGGAAGCTCCGCCGTGGGAGCCACCGGAGAAGACGACCGGAGGTCTCTCCGGCGCCGGCGTTCTTTTGTTTTATTTCCTCTTTCCATCTTCTACGTGGCACGCTGGTACTGGTTTAGTCTCCCATTTCTTGGCTTTTTGTCTTTATTCAAATGATTGTTTGATGAGGTGGCGAGGTTTGATTGGCTGGAATTGTGTTTTTGTCCTTATCTCATTAAAGTCCATACCGACCAATTGATATTTCATGCCATGCGTGTATGTTACGTTCATATGATTAACCATATTGTAAAAAATGAATAATAGGCTGACTAAATAAAGATAGATGAATCAAATGGTTTTTTGTGCTGGGCTATGTACACCTTGGGCCTTACTATGCTGCTGGAACTGCACCCCCCATTTGTTAAGGTACCACGCGTTTGATGGACTGGGCCAAACGCCCTTTGCTTTCTACACCACTCCTTTCACAGGCCCAAGCGCTATTGTAAACAGATCTTAGTTCATTTGAATTCTACTAATACACCCCCTGTCTGGCAATTAATAAAAATAATAAAAATAGTTTCTTTTATTTTCTTTTGCTTGTTAATTGATTTTTTTCCTAAATAAGAAATGTGACAAAAAATAGTTTTTTAGACTAATTAGAATTTTTGGAGTAATGTTTTTTAATTAGAATTTTAATTGGTGATTTCTTTGAGTTTTGATTGGTTAATGCATAGTTTCTTTTTAGCTTTAATTCATAAAAATAGTCTTAAACATGAATAAAAATACAATATACTTGTGAATATTTTCTTGTTTAGTTTAGATTTTAATTCTTGCTTTTTTGTGAATATTTTCATATTTTGAGAAATACCAAAAATGCCCCTAGTTGTTAAAGTTGACTTTAGTCAACTTAAACAACTTTCTCCTTAGTTAATTCCCTTTAGATTTTAGTTTAGATTTTTAATAGGAATTAGAATACTATTAGATTAGAAATTAGGCTAGTCCTCCACTTTTTCATTCTTTTTCTTTTACAACACCAAAACATCTAAAAATATTCAAAATAAAATCCCTCTAAAAAATACAAAGAAAATACTTTAAAAACATTAATAAAAAAGTGAAAATCAATAAAAAGGGAATGGAATCTTGAATCTCCCTTGCTTAAGGGTGTGTTTGGTTGAGGGGGAGGGGAGGGATTTTAATGAAGGGGAGGGAAGGGGAGGGGAGGTGAGGGTTTTTTTTTAATCAGATGGGTGTTTGGTTCAAACGAGGGGAGGGGAAGGGAGGGATTTTAATTAAAAATATGTTTGGTTCAGGAGGGGAGGGCAGGGGTTTTATTAATAATTTACATTTTTATCCTTATTACTTATATAAGTGTTACAATATGATATTCAAATGTGAAAAATTTATACATATTTTTTTGTTAGTAAAATTTTTAATATTGAGTGACTAAAAAGTTATAATTTATTACATAACGTTAAAAAATTGAGTTCACTTAATTTGAATAAAATGTTCAAAAACAAATTAAACTATATGTTGATAACAACTTTTAAATCGTAATGAATTATTTAACACATAAAATACATAAAATAATTCATTATTAAATATAAATAGTTTAAACTTTTTAATAAAAGAAATAAAAAATTTAAAATTTGATATAAAAGAAAATATGATAGGATACATAACAAAATTAGAAAAAAAACATAAATAAACATAAAAGAGTTATAAAAAAATCAAAAAAGTGAAATGATTATGATTTATATTAACGACAAAAATTTCAAAATAATTTGAAGGTAGAGAATAATTATAATAAATTGATATAAGCAATCGAGAAAAATCACACAGAAGAGAGCAATAATACAAAAGAAAATGAATAATTTTAAAATATTGAAATTAAACTGAGGATATTATAGTAATTATAATAACTTTTAAAATATTAAAATTGAGATTCCCTCCCCTCCCCTCCAAATCCCTCCGATTTGGAGGAACGCAAAAAGTGTGTTTTGGAGGGATTTTGCTCCCCTCCCCTCCCCTCATAAAATTTGAACCAAACACATTTAATTAAAAATATTCCCTTCCCTCCCCTCCCCTTCATCTACCCCGAACCAAACACACCCTAAGGGAATCATTCGAGTGCTTGGATCTCCCTTGCTTAAGGGAACCATTCGAGCGTAAGTTCCCAATTTCTAAAAAACACCAACCAAAGAGTAACTCTAGTTTCCCTTGCTTAAGGGATTTCCTCGAAACACTCAAAGTCTCTCTCTCATCTCTTTTTCTTAAGGGCAATGTTATTTCCACTCGAATGCATCGTAGGCGATCCCTTATGCAAGAGTGCGGGTGTTAACTCCGCCCAACTAAAAAACATAAAAACAAATAGAAAATCTTGAGCCGAACTACGACGCTCTGATTCCTGAAAAGGATACGTACGCATCAAGTCGCGGGGCTTGAACGAGCACATTTGTAAATAATCCTTTTTTTCCCCGTATTTCTTTTGCATTCATTCGCATGTAGACATAGACATTAGACACACCCTTTAGATAGAGACAAACATAGGTGGATACCATCGAGTACGATGGGCGCGAGGGGTGCTAATACCTTCCCCTTGTGTAACCGACTCCCGCACCTAGATTCTCTGGTCGTAAGACCCTGTTCCTTCCTTTGTTAGGTTTTCTAATATTCCTTTCCCTTATGGGATAAATATATTGGTGGCGACTCTGTTCATTTTTCGCGAGCGTGCGACATAGGGTATAGTGTTAACTACATAATTCCTTTATATCTCTCTTCTTCAGTTATATTATATTCAAATAGTATATTCACCAGTTGCAGAGAAATATTAACAACTACTCATTCATGTGGGAATGAGAATGTCTATTGATTTTTTACGACTGATCAATATACTATATGGGTGTAATATTGCAGCAATGGCTTATTTTATCACCTCCAATACACCGTTATATCTCACCATCTATTGAAGCATCATATTTATTACTTTCACATTCAGAAATAGAAATTGGAACTCCTAATATTTTTGAAAACTTATTTTATTATTTTGTGTTACTAAAACTAAATAAGTTATTCTCTCCCACATCATTAGTTACATTCAGAGTACCGCAAAAAAATAATAATAACCATTCCCTTTTCATGTTTCATCACAAAAATATTAATTAATGTTAAAAGGTCCTTCATATTAAATTTTTCAAATTCTAAAAAAATTGTATAATCCATAAAATTTCACTACTAATTAATTGTATAATCTTTCGGATATAACTCTTCTTTATTTCTATTCAAAATATTCATTATTTGCTTATGTAGTAAAAATAATGTTTTTTTATTTTAAAACTTCAATTCAACCGATTTATTTATGAAAGGCATATAATGTTCTCTTTTTTTTTTTTTCATTTCAAAAAGTGTATGATTTATATTTGGGGAATAATATTTCTCCCATTTTTGTAGTTGTTATATTCAAAATATTTTAAACCTAACTAGCTGATTAATGGAAATTGCTTATTCCATCATTGTAGCAATAAAACTTATTCTATTTAATTTCCTCCTTTTTTTAATATAACAAAAATTTAAAAAATTTATTTGCCAATTTTAATCAAATAATATTTTTCTCAAAAGTAGTTACCAAGCTATTCATTTAAAAGGAGATGGTATTAGGAATTTCTTATTTGTCTAATATAGGGTATAGTGTTAACTACATAATTCCTTTATATCTCTCTTCTTCAGTTATATTATATTCAAATAGTATATTCACCAGTTGCAGAGAAATATTAACAACTACTCATTCATGTGGGAATGAGAATGTCTATTGATTTTTTACGACTGATCAATATACTATATGGGTGTAATATTGCAGCAATGGCTTATTTTATCACCTCCAATACACCGTTATATCTCACCATCTATTGAAGCATCATATTTATTACTTTCACATTCAGAAATAGAAATTGGAACTCCTAATATTTTTGAAAACTTATTTTATTATTTTGTGTTACTAAAACGAAATAAGTTATTCTCTCCCACATCATTAGTTGCATTCAGAGTACCGCAAAAAAATAATAATAACCATTCCCTTTTCATGTTTCATCACAAAAATATTAATTAATGTTAAAAGGTCCTTCATATTAAATTTTTCAAATTCTAAAAAAATTGTATAATCCATAAAATTTCACTACTAATTAATTGTATAATCTTTCGGATATAACTCTTCTTTATTTCTATTCAAAATATTCATTATTTGCTTATGTAGTAAAAATAATGTTTTTTTATTTTAAAACTTCAATTCAACCGATTTATTTATGAAAGGCATATAATGTTCTCTTTTTTTTTTTCATTTCAAAAAGTGTATGATTTATATTTAGGGAATAATATTTCTCCCATTTTTTTAGTTGTTATATTCAAAATATTTTAAACCTAACTAGTTGATTAATGGAAATCGCTTATTCCATCATTGTAGCAATAAAACTTATTCTATTTAATTTCCTCCTTTTTTTAATATAACAAAAATTTAAAAAATTTATTTGCCAATTTTAATCAAATAATATTTTTCTCAAAAGTAGTTACCAAGCTATTCATTTAAAAGGAGATGGTATTAGGAATTTCTTATTTGTCTAATATAGGGTATAGTGTTAACTACATAATTCCTTTTTATCTCTCTTCTTCAGTTATATTATATTCAAATAGTATATTCACCAGTTGCAGAGAAATATTAACAACTACTCATTCATGTGGGAATGAGAATGTCTATTGATTTTTTACGACTGATCAATATACTATATGGGTGTAATATTGCAGCAATGGCTTATTTTATCACCTCCAATACACCGTTATATCTCACCATCTATTGAAGCATCTTATTTATTACTTTCACATTCAGAAATAGAAATTGGAACTCCTAATATTTTTGAAAACTTATTTTATTATTTTGTGTTACTAAAACTAAATAAGTTATTCTATCCCACATCATTAGTTGCATTCAGAGTACCGCAAAAAAATAATAATAACCATTCCCTTTTCATGTTTCATCACAAAAATATTAATTAATGTTAAAAGGTCCTTCATATTAAATTTTTCAAATTCTAAAAAAATTGTATAATCCATAAAATTTCACTACTAATTAATTGTATAATCTTTCGGATATAACTCTTCTTTATTTCTATTCAAAATATTCATTATTTGCTTATGTAGTAAAAATAATGTTTTTTTATTTTAAAACTTCAATTCAACCGATTTATTTATGAAAGGCATATAATGTTCTCTTTTTTTTTTCATTTCAAAAAGTGTATGATTTATATTTAGGGAATAATATTTCTCCCATTTTTGTAGTTGTTATATTCAAAATATTTTAAACCTAACTAGTTGATTAATGGAAATTGCTTATTCCATCATTGTAGCAATAAAACTTATTCTATTTAATTTCCTCCTTTTTTTAATATAACAAAAATTTAAAAAACTTATTTGCCAATTTTAATCAAATAATATTTTTCTCAAAAGTAGTTACCAAGCTATTCATTTAAAAGGAGATGGTATTAGGAATTTCTTATTTGTCTAATATAGGGTATAGTGTTAACTACATAATTCCTTTATATCTCTCTTCTTCAGTTATATTATATTCAAATAGTATATTCACCAGTTGCAGAGAAATATTAACAACTACTCATTCATGTGGGAATGAGAATGTCTATTGATTTTTTACGACTGATCAATATACTATATGGGTGTAATATTGCAGCAATGGCTTATTTTATCACCTCCAATACACCGTTATCTCTCACCATCTATTGAAGCATCATATTTATTACTTTTACATTCACAAATTGAAATTGGAACTCCTAATATTTTTGAAAACTTATTTTATTATTTTGTGTTAGTAAAAGTAAATAAGTTATTCTCTCCCACATCATTAGTTGCATTCAGAGTACCGCAAAAAAATAATAATAACCATTCCCTTTTCATGTTTCATCACAAAAATATTAATTAATGTTAAAAGGTCCTTCATATTAAATTTTTCAAATTCTAATAAAATTGTATAATCCATAAAATTTCTCTACTAATTAATTGTATCATCTTTCGGATATAAATCTTCTTTATTTCTATTCAAAATATTCATTATTTTCTTATGTCATAAAAATAATGTTTTTTTTAATTTTAAAACTTCAATTCAACCGATTTATTTATGAAAGGCATATAATGTTCTCTTTATTTTCATTTCAAAAAGTGTATGATTTATATTTGGGGAATAATATTTCTCCCATTTTTGTAGTTGTTATATTCAAAATATTTTAAACCTAACTAGCTGATTAATGGAAATTGCTTATTCCATCATTGTAGCAATAAAACTTATTCTATTTAATTTCCTCCTTTTTTTAATATACCAAAAATTTAAAAAATTTATTTGCCAATTTTAATCAAATAATATTTTTCTCAAAAGTAGTTACCAAGCTATTCATTTAAAAAGGAGATGGTATTAGGAATTTCTTATTTGTCTAATATAGGGTATAGTGTTAACTACATAATTCCTTTATATCTCTCTTCTTCAATTATATTATATTCAAATAGTATATTCACCAGTTGCAGAGAAATATTAACAACTACTCATTCATATGGGAATGAGAATGTCTATTGATTTTTTATGACTGATCAATATACTATATGGGTGTAATATTGCAGCAATGGGTTATTTTATCACCTCCAATACATTGTTATCTCTCACCATCTATTGAAGCATCATATTTATTACTTTTACATTCAGAAATAGAAATTGGAACTCCTAATATTTTTGAAAACTTATTTTATTATTTTGTGTTAGTAAAACTAAATAAGTTATTCTCTCCCACATCATTAGTTGCATTCAGAGTACAGCAAAAAATAATAATAACCATTCCCTTTTCATGTTTCATCACAAAAATATTAATTAATGTTAAAAGGTCCTTCATATTAAATTTTTCAAATTCTAAAAAAATTGTATAATCCATAAAATTTCTCTACTAATTAATTGTATCATCTTTCGGATATAACTCTTCTTTATTTCTATTCAAAATATTCATTATTTGCTTATGTAGTAAAAATAATGTTTTTTTATTTTAAAACTTCAGTTCAACCGATTTATTTATGAAAGGCATATAATGTTCTCTTTTTTTTTTTCATTTCAAAAAGTGTATGATTTATATTTGGGGAATAATATTTCTCCCATTTTTGTAGTTGTTATATTCAAAATATTTTAAACCTAACTAACTGATTAATGGAAATTGCTTATTCTGTAATACCCCACACATGTTTGTCTAGAATAATATGCATAAAGTATTAAATATGGTTTCATAAAGACAACAATTACATAATGTTGCAGCGGAAAGATAATAAAATCATCACAAGTACGAGGTACAAAAGCCGAATGTATCATGGCCAAAATGATAATACATCCAAAATAGTACAATATCCAACAAGGTACTACGAAAGCATATAATGCGAACAAAAGATAATATTTAGCAACAACGTCAAAGGACTAATCCGCCTTGCCTTTGCCACGATCTTGCCTTGAACCACCTGAAAAAGATAGAATTGGAATGGGATGAGATTACTAAATCTCAGTGAGTCCGCCTATCCTATTAGTCCACTCGGATCTAAAGGGTACATGCAAAACAAACGAATCCACCATGGATTCGGGTAATCCTCACATCCGGTACAAGTACGGAGCAACCAAAATATTTATCCACCATTGGACTCATCACATACAAACACACAATTATATTACAAACAAGTATGCGAAAACCGTATCCATATACGGGGAATCAAGAAGTGTAATAAACCTCGGCTAGATTATGGAACGAACGCACCCTCGATGAGTCCACCCATGCCTAGTGTCAAGGGACTTGTACAAGCTCACTGCTAGATGGTTAAATGGGTTCGCACAAGCCTAAGTGGCCGCGAGATGACATTAGCCTAAATGGCGTCATTGTCCCATTAACCTTCTTCACGCAAGTGGGTTACACCGAGTACAAACCGCCACCTTGACGCATGGTCCCACCGGGCGAAAGCCTAGTATTAGTCTACATGACTTTACTAGAGGTGAGTTACAATCATTATGTAATAGCCTACATGGCCACATAACCCCACCATACCGAGCCCGCAAGTGTGTCATCGTCAATGAGTATAGCCCCTCACGGCACTCACAAGCACACTACCCCGATAGCTCAGGTGCGCGACCTCTGATCATAACATCGGACTATTCCACGGACCACATGATCCAGGATAATACCTTACATCATAGTAAGAGGTATATCCCAACCTAACCCCCGACCACTTCGAATCAAGCATACGTACACACATCAAGTGTAATATCACAATACAAACCAATCCGAATGTTCAACCAAAACATTGGACATTAATATAGATCCATACTTATCTCATCAAGGTATTCAAAATCAATCACAATTGAATAGACAAGGATTTATGGAATAAACTTATCCAACAATATGTATAATATTCCACATAAACAATTGAATGGAATCATCGGTAACGTGTGTCATAAAACACCACTCTTCAGACATTCATATGCATATTAATAATTAAGGAGGGGTCCGATTGCGATTAGAATCCGAAACTGCCCTCAGGGGAAGGAAAAACATAATTCTGCCCTGCACTGGCCGCTTAGCGGCCTGTAAGCGGGCTTTCCAGGGGCGAACCTCAACTGTTTCCCCGCTTAGCAGCCTCACGTCCGCTTAGCGGGCTCGCGATTTTTATTTTTCTTCACAATTAGCATCCTCCGCTCAGCGGGAAAACTGGGTCCGCTCAGCGGAACCGCGAATTTCTGGAAAAATGCTCAGCACCGCTTAGCGGCCTTAGCCCGCTTAGCGGCCCATAGCAGAAACAGAAAAACGCAGAACTCATCAGTTCTGTCCTGGGGTACTTTAACCCCTTGATTTCACCTGCATGTACGAATTAAAGATATATCCAGCCAACATACAGTATGAACAAGCAATAAACAACATCGAAACATGTTATTAGCGAGGATTTAAGCATAATCTCTCAAAACCCTTAAACCCCAAAAATCCCCAAAGAGTCAAACCCCATTTTCTATCTATGGACTCACCTTAGATGAACGAAGTAGAGCTGGAGCAAGGGAGATTCGGACGAAAATCAGAGCTTTGGGACAGATTCTTGAACATGCAACGATTGAAGTTCTTGGAGTGGCTTTCCTTCCCTTCTCTTCCTCTTCTATTTCACGCTTCCCTCTCTTTCACTTCTATTCCACAATTCTGGATTGGCCAAGTAAAAGAGTGAGGGACCAAACAAGCCCTAAGTCTAATTAAGTGGTGATAAGACCATAATGCCCCTTCTCTATTACTAATTGACTCTTTAACCCAAAAGCAAGCCAATTATAGTAATATGTATTATTCTTATCTAATATTTGTACAAGGTAACTAATAACAATTATTGAATTAAGTATGATACCGGGCATTACATTCTCCCCCCTTAATTATAATTCGTCCTCGATTTCGAACTTACCAGAACAAGTGAGGGTAGGATTCCCGCATTTCTGACTCAAGCTCCCACGTAGCTTCTTCAGGACGCGCTTCGTCCCACAACACTTTTACGAGAGGTATCTCTTTGTTCCTTAGGGACTTGCTAGCATGCTCCAAAATACCGCAGGGTTGTGGATCATAGGAGAGATCTGGTTCTACCTCAACGGAATCCGGGAGGATGGGGTGAAAAGTGTCAGGCACGAACCTTCGGAGTTGAGACACATGGAACACATCATGCAGACCGGATAGCGAAGGTGGCAATGCTAACTGATACGCAACTTCGCCTACCCGACTCAAAATCTGGTAGGGTCCCACATATCTCGGACTAAGCTTACGCGTTCTGAACGGCCCTCCCAATCTCAATCTCGGGGTGACCTTCAAATACACGTGGTCTCCAACCTCAAATTCCAAAGGTCTTCTTCGTTTGTCCGCATAATTCTTCTGTCGGTCTTGAGCTTTCTTAAGGTTATCTTGAATCACTTTGACCTTCTCAGTGGTCTCTCGCATAATTTCCGGTCCAAGGATACTCTTTTCTACCACTTCAGCCCAACACACAGGGGATCGACACTTTCTCCCTTATAGAGCCTCATAGGGAGCCATACCCAAGCTGGCATGGTAACTGTTATTATATGCGAACTCTACCAAGAGTAAATGATCCTTCCAACTCCCACCTTCTTCCAGAATACAAGCTCTTAACATATCTTC
Organism: Vicia villosa; assembly: GCF_029867415.1. NCBI lineage: Eukaryota > Viridiplantae > Streptophyta > Magnoliopsida > Fabales > Fabaceae > Vicia > Vicia villosa. Next base: position 31,149,690 of record NC_081184.1, read on the forward strand.
TATCGTCTGAATGGTTCTTTCTGTTTGTCCGTCAGTTTGAGGATGGTTGGAAGTACTCATATCCAGTCTAGTCCCCATTTCCTTATGGAACGCCTTCCAGAATCTCGAAGTGAACTTTGGATCTCGATCAGACACTATACTGGATGGCACACCATGCAATCGCACAATCTCCGCTATGAAAAGTCTCGCGAGATGCATCACCTTGTGGGTCATCTTTACAGGTAAGAAGTGAGCAGACTTAGTCAACCTGTCCACTATTACCCATATGGAATCGTATCCGCCTTGAGCACGAGGCAATCCCACAATGAAGTCCATAGAGATGGAATCCCACTTCCACACCGGTATCTCTAATGGTTGTAACATTCCGCCTGGTCGCTGATGTTCAATCTTAACCTGTTGGCAGATAGGACACCGTGCCACATATTCTGCAATCTCCTTCTTCATTCCTGGCCACCAAAAGTCTTTCTTCAAATCTTGATACATTTTTTTCGATCCAGGATGAATAGAATATCTACTCTTGTGCGCCTCATCGAGAATTAAGCGTTTCAGTTCATCATCATCCGGTATACACATTCTTCCCTTAAATAAAAGAAGTCCATCAGGTGCTCTATTAAAGTCGGGCATACACTCACTTGCTTGCAATTGTTCGTCATATCCTTGAGTCACTCGAACTCTCTCCCGCAGTTCGTTCTGAATACTCAAGTTACTAATTAGTACACCGTTGGGTGTCCAATCGAACTGGAGGTTGAGGTTCCGAAACTTCTCTAATAATCCATGCTCTAACATCATCAGCTCTGCAACCCGAAATTCCTTCCTGCTTAAGGCATCCGCTACTTTATTAGCCTTTCCTGGATGGTATTTCAGTTCAAAGTCGAAATCTTTAAGATACTCCATCCATCTTCTTTGTCGCATGTTCAACTCTTTCTGATCAAAGAGGTATCTTAGGCTTTTATGGTCACTGAACATCTCAAAGTGGACACCATACAAGTAGTGTCGCCACACTTTAAGCGCAAAGACTATTGCCGCAAGCTCAAGATCATGAGTAGGGTAACTCCCTTCATGAGATTTCAATTGTCGAGACGCATAAGCCACGACTTTACCGTCTTGCATCAATACTCCGCCTAAGCCTTTCTTAGAAGCATCACAGAACACTTCGTAAGATCGGTCTGGGTCTGGAATCACTAATACAGGGGCAGTAGTCAACTTCTTCTTAAGTTTCTGAAAACTCTCCTCACATTCGGAGTCCCACTCAGATGCAACCTCCTTCCGAGTAAGTCTTGTCAATGGTAATGCTAATTTAGCGAATCCCATGATAAATCTCCGGTAATAACCTGCCAAACCCAGGAAACTTCTGACTTCTGTCACACTCTTCGGTCGATCCCAATTCACCACCGCTTCTACTTTAGAAGGATCCACTGCCACGCCTCCTCCTGAGATGACGTGACCAAGGAAACTTACTTCGGATAACCAAAATTTACACTTACTGAACTTGGCATACAATTGCTTCTCTCGAAGAGTAGACAACACAATCCGCAAATGCTCGACGTGTTCTTCCGGAGAACGTGAATACACCAAGATGTCATCAATGAAGATCACTACAAACTGATCCAGGTACGGTTGAAAAATTCGATTCATATAATCCATGAAAACCGCCGGAGCATTAGTCACACCAAAAGGCATAACTAAAAACTCGTAATGACCATACCGAGTCCTGAATGCAGTCTTAGGTACATCTGAACTCTTAACCCGAATCTGATGATACCCTGACCTGAGATCAATCTTCGAGAACACACTGGCTCCTTTCAACTGATCTAGGAGGTCATCAATCCGTGGTAAGGGGTATTTGTTCTTTATAGTGACCTTATTCAGGTGACGATAGTCGATGCACAAACGCATACTCCCATCCTTCTTTTTCACCAATAGAACAGGAGCTCCCCATGGAGAAACACTGGGCCGAATAAAATTCTTAGCTAGAAGCTCTTCTAGCTGGCTCTTCAGTTCTCTGAGTTCAATAGGAGACATCCTATATGGAGTGATAGAAACTGGGGCAGTACCAGGAATAAGATCAATTGAGAATTCCGCTTCCCTTTCTAGAGGAAGAGAAGTGATATCCTCAGGAAAGACATCAGGGTATTCGCACACTACAGGTATCTCCGACAATACCACTCTCACGGAGGGTTCCTCGGAGAGAACCAAAAGAAAAGATCTTTCTTGTGAAAAGAGATAATTGACCGCGCTGATCGTACCTTCAATCAACTTGGTAATTGCATCATCGGAGGACGTTTCTTTAGCAGGAATGAATATGGATTTTTCCTTGCAACCAATATATACCGAATTAAGAGACAACCAATCCATTCCAAGAATGACATCAAGTCTCTTAAGAGGTAAACAAATTAGATCGATCGGAAAGTAATAACCATTAAAAGATACTGAACAATCCTTACAAATCAATCGAGCCTCCACAGTATCGTCTATTGCCGAAGAAATGACCATAGGATCGGGTAATGGGGTAACTTCCAAACCAAGTCGACAAACACACTCGGTTGAAATGAAGGAATGAGTAGCTCCACAATCAACTAAAACACATAATGGTTGGTTATTCACATAACAAGTACCTACGATGAGATTGTTGTTTCCTTTGGCCTTTCTTGCATCTAAGGTATAAACACGACCTGTAGTCTTATCCTGATCTTTCTTCTTTGGTGGAAAACTACGGGGCTTCAAGTGTTGAGCAGATTTTCCTTGTTCCCTGTAGTTAGTCCTGTTCTGGTTCCTCTCTTCTTGAACCCTCTTTAGACTGTTCTCCGCAACATAACATTGCCTCAAACATTCAGCATAAGTAGTAAACTCCCTCTGGGACACACTATGAGCAATGTCGGCCCTCAAACCCATCAAGAATTGATCAATCTTCCATAACTCATCAGGAGCATAAACAGCCTGTCGTGAGTAATCAGCCATGTCTTCAAACTTTTCAGCATACTCGGAAATAGACAAGTTGCCTTGCTTGAAATTCTGGAATTCTCTTTCTCTTTGGGTTCGAATACTGTTAGGGAAATACTTCTCCAGAAATGCCGCCTTAAAATGATGCCAGTCTTTAGGGATCTCTTGGGTAGTGAAATAGGTAGATGCAGTATTCCACCACCTAAGAGCTGGTCCCTTCATCTTCTGAGTAGCAAAGATTACTTTCTCTAATTCATTACACTGGATTGCCTGGAATATCCTCTCCATACTAGCCAACCAATCATGGGCTACTACTGGGTCTAAGCCACCTGCAAACTCTGGAGGATCCATTCTGAAGAAAGCACGAAAATCTGGCCCTGTTGGAGCTTGTGGAACAGGAACTGGAGCAGGAGGTTGTTGTCCTTGCATACCCTGCATCATCTGCATCAACATCTGATTCTGCTGTTGCATCTGTTGCATTATCTGTTGCCAAGGTACGCCTGCATTCCCAGCTGCTTGCTCGGGTTCCACATTCCTAGTTCTCGGCCTTCCGGAACCTCTGCGTTGCTCAGCCATCTCCCTGTCTGTCCTACACACGGAATTAAGTTGATCAGGCTCAATGCCATAGGTAAGACACACGGAATCATGCCGGCTATACACATATGAGGAAGAATTGTACTGCATTATGATGTGTCTTTAGCAAAGACGAGAATCGACCTGCTCTGATACCAACTGTAATACCCCACACATATTTGTCTAGAATAATATGCATAAAGTATTAAATATGGTTTCATAAAGACAACAATTACATAATGTTGCAGCAGAAAGATAATAAAATCATCACAAGTACGAGGTACAAAAGCCGAATGTATCATGGCCAAAATGATAATACATCCAAAATAGTACAATATCCAACAAGGTACTACGAAAGCATATAATGCGAACAAAAGATAATATCTAGCAACAACGTCAAAGGACTAATCCGCCTTGCCTTTGCCACGATCTTGCCTTGAACCACCTAAAAAGGATAGAATTGGAATGGGATGAGATTACTAAATCTCAGTGAGTCCGCCTATCCTATTAGTCCACTCGGATCTAAAGGGTACATGCAAAACAAACGAATCCACCATGGATTCGGGTAATCCTCACATCCGGTACAAGTACGGAGCAACCAAAAGATTTATCCACCATTGGACTCATCACATACAAACACACAATTATATCACAAACAAGTATGCGAAACCCGTATCCATATACGGGGAATCAAGAAGTGTAATAAACCTCGGCTAGATTATGGAACGAACGCACCCTCGATGAGTCCACCCATGCCTAGTGTCAAGGGACTTGTACAAGCTCACTGCTAGATGGTTAAATGGGTTCGCACAAGCCTAAGTGGCCGCGAGATGACATTAGCCCAAATGGCATCATTGTCCCATTAACCTTCTTCACGCAAGTGGGTTACACCGAGTACAAACCGCCACCTTGACGCATGGTCCCACCAGGCGAAAGCCTAGTATTAGTCTACATGACTTTACTAGAGGTGAGTTACAATCATTATGTAATAGCCTACATGGCCACATAACCCCACCATACCGAGCCCGCAAGTGTGTCATCGTCAATGAGTATAGCCCCTCACGGCACTCACAAGCACACTACCCCGATAGCTCAGGTGCGCGACCTCTGATCATAACATCGGACTATTCCACGGACCACATGATCCAGGATAATACCTTACATCATAGTAAGAGGTATATCCCAACCTAACCCCCGGCCACTTCGATTCAAGCATACGTACACACATCAAGTGTAATATCACAATACAAACAAATCCGAATGTTCAACCAAAACATTGGACATTAATATAGATCCATACTTATCTCATCAAGGTATTCAAAATCAATCACAATTGAATAGACAAGGATTTATGGAATAAACTTATCCAACATTATGTATAATATTCCACATAAACAATTGAATGGAATCATCGGTAACGTGTGTCATAAAACACCACTCTTCAGACAGTCATATGCATATTAATAATTAAGGAGGGGTCCTATTGCGATTAGAATCCGAAACTGCCCTCAGGGGAAGGAAAAACATAATTCTGCCCAGCACTGGCCGCTTAGCGGCCTGTAAGCGGGCTTTCCAGGGGCGAACCTCAACTGTTTCCCCGCTTAGCGGCCTCACGTCCGCTTAGCGGGCTCGCGATTTTTATTTTTCTTCACAAACAGCATCCTCCGCTCAGCGGGAAAACTGGGTCCGCTCAGCGGAACCGCGAATTTCTGGAAAAATGCTCAGCACCGCTTAGCGGCCTTAGCCCGCTTAGCGGCCCATAGCAGAAACAGAAAAACGCAGAACTCATCAGTTCTGTCCTGGGGTACTTTAACCCCTTGATTTCACCTGCACGTACGAATTAAAGATATATCCAGCCAACATACAGTATGAACAAGCAATAAACAACATCGAAACATGTTATTAGCGAGGATTTAAGCATAATCTTCAAAACCCTTAAACCCCAAAAATCCCCAAAAGAGTCAAACCCCATTTTCTATCTATGGACTCACCTTAGATGAACGAAGTAGAGTTGGAGCAAGGGAGATTCGGACGAAAATCGGAGCTTTGGGACAGATTCTTGAACATGCAAGGATTGAAGTTCTTGGAGTGGCTTTCCTTCCCTTCTCTTCCTCTTCTATTTCACGCTTCCCTCTCTTTCACTTCTATTCCACAATTCTGGATTGGCCAAGTAAAAGAGTGAGGGACCAAACAAGCCCTAAGGCTAATTAAGTGGTGATAAGACCATAATGCCCCTTCTCTATTACTAATTGACTCTTTAACCCAAAAGCAAGCCAATTATAGTAATATGTATTATTCTTATCCAATATTTGTACAAGGTAACTAATAACAATTATTGAATTAAGTATGATACCGAGCATTACATATTCCATCATTGTAGCAATAAAACTTATTCTATTTAATTTCCTCCTTTTTTTAATATAACAAAAATTTAAAAAATTTATTTGCCAATTTTAATCAAATAATATTTTTCTCAAAAGTAGTTACCAAGCTATTCATATAAAAGGAGATGGTATTAGGAATTTCTTATTTGTCTAATATAGGGTATAGTGTTAACTACATAATTCCTTTATATCTCTCTTCTTCAGTTATATTATATTCAAATAGTATATTCACCAGTTGTGGAGAAAAATTAACAACTACTCATTCATATGGGAATGAGAATGTCTATTGATTTTTTACGACTGATCAATATACTATATGGGTGTAATATTGCAGCAATTGCTTATTTTATCACCTCCAATACATTGTTATCTCTCACCATCTATTGAAGCATCATATTTATAACTTTTACATTCAGAAATAGAAATTAGAACTCCTAATATTTTTGAAAACTTATTTTATTACTTTGTGTTAGTAAAACTAAATAAGTTATTTTCTCCCACATCATTAGTTGCATTCAGAGTACCGCAAAAAAATAATAATAACCATTCCCTTTTCATGTTTCATCACAAACATATTAATTAATGTTAAAAGGTCCTTCATATTAAATTTTTCAAATTCTAAAAAATTTGTATAATCCATAAAATTTCTCTACTAATTAATTGTATCATCTTTCGGATATAACTCTTCTTTATTTCTATTCAAAATATTCATTATTTGCTTATGTAGTAAAAATAATGTTTTTTTTATTTTAAAACTTCAATTCAACCGATTTATTTATGAAGGGCGTATAATGTTCTCTTTTTTTTTCATTTCAAAAAGTGTACGATTTATATTTGGGGAATAATATTTCTCCCATTTATATAGTTGTTATATGCAAAATATTTTAAACCTAACTAACTGATTAATGGAAATTGCTTATTCAATCATTGTAGCAATAAAACTTATTCTATTTAATTTCCTCCTTTTCTTAATATAACAAAAATTTAAAAAATTTATTTGCCAATTTTAATCAAATAATATTTTTCTCAAAAGTAGTTACCAAGCTATTCATATAAAAGGAGATGGTATTAAGAATTTCTTATTTGTCTAATATAGGGTATAGTGTTAACTACATAATTCCTTTATATCTCTCTTCTTCAGTTATATTATATTCAAATAGTATATTCACCGGTTGTAGAGAAAAATTAACAACTACTCATTCATGTGGGAATGAGAATGTCTATTGATTTTTTACGACTCATCAATATACTATATGGGTGTAATATTGCAGCAATGACTTATTTTATCACCTCCAATACACCGTTATCTCTCACCATCTATTGAAGCATCATATTTATTACTTTTACATTCAGAAATAGAAATTGGAACTCCTAAAATTTTTGAAAACTTATTTTATTATTTTGTGTTAGTAAAACTAAATAAGTTATTCTCTCCCACATCATTAGTTGCATTCAGAGTACAGCAAAAAATAATAATAACCATTCCCTTTTCATGTTTCATCACAAAAATATTAATTAATGTTAAAAGGTCCTTCATATTAAATTTTTCAAATTCTAAAAAAATTGTATAATCCATAAAACTTCTCTACTAATTAATTGTATCATCTTTCGGATATAAATCTTCTTTATTTCTATTCAAAATATTCATTATTTTCTTATGTCTTAAAAATAATGTTTTTTTTATTTTAAAACATTAATTCAACCGATTTATTTATGAAAGGCATATAATGTTCTCTTTATTTTCATTTCAAAAAGTGTATGATTTATATTTGGGGAATAATATTTCTCCCATTTTTGTAGTTGTTATATTCAAAATATTTTAAACCTAACTAGCTGATTAATAGAAATTGCTTATTCCATCAATGTAGCAATAAAACTTATTCTATTTAATCTCCTCCTTTTTTTAATATACCAGAAATTTAAAAAATTTATTTGCCAATTTTAATCAAATAATATTTTTCTCAAAAGTAGTTTCCAAGCTATTCATATAAAAGGAGATGGTATTAGGAATTTCTTATTTGTCTAATATAGGGTATAGTGTTAACTACATAATTCCTTTATATCTCTCTTCTTCAGTTATATTATATTCAAATAGTATATTCACCAGTTGTAGAGAAAAATTAACAACTACTCGTTCATATGGGAATGAGAATGTCTATTGATTTTTTACGACTAATCAATATACTATATGGGTGTAATATTGCAGCAATGACTTATTTGTGTTCCGGACGATGCGTTATTAAAAAGAAGGATTTTGGATGAAGCTCACAAGGGTGCTTTCACGATACATCCGGGTTCTTCAAAAATGTACCAAGATTTGAAAGGGGATTATTGGTGGTCCGGAATGAAAAGAGATGTCGCAGTGTACGTATCAGAGTGTGCGGTGTGCCAACAAGTAAAGATTGAACATCAAAGGCCGGGTGGATTGTTACAACCACTAGAGATTCCAATATGGAAGTGGGATAGTATTTCAATGGATTTTGCGGTTAGTTTACCTCGTACTCAAGGTGGATATGATTCTATTTGGGTGATTGTAGATCGGTTGACGAAATCTGCACATTTCTTAGCCGTGAAGACTACTTACAAGGCAAGTCATCTTGCACGGTTGTTTATCGCAGAGATTGTGAAGTTGCACGGTGTACCCTCTAGTATTGTGTCGGATAGAGATCCAAAGTTTACTTCAAGGTTTTGGAGAGCTTTTCAGCAAGCGATGGGATCTAAATTATGTTTGAGCACGTCGAACCACCCTCAAACAGATGGTCAGACGGAACGGACGATACAAACCTTGGAGGATATGTTAAGAGCGTGTGTGCTTGAAAGTAGAGGAAATTGGAAGGAGCTTTTACCATTGATTGAATTTGCTTACAATAACAGTTATCATGCGAGTATCGGTATGGCACCTTATGAGGCATTATATGGGAGAAAATGTAGAACACCGTTGTGTTGGTCAGAAATTGGTGATGATAGAATTTTGGGACCCGAAATTATTCAAGAGACCACGGACAAGATTAGAATGATTCGTGAGAAGGTTAAACAAGCACAGGATCGTCAGAAGAGTTATGCGGATAACCACAGGAGGCCTTTGGAGTTTATGGAAGGTGACCATGTATTTTTGAAAGTTACTCCGAGGTTGAGGTTGAAAGGACCGTTTAAGTCAAGGAAGTTAAGTCCGAGATACGTGGGACCGTATGAGGTTCTAGAGAGGATTGGTGAAGTAGCTTACCGTTTAGCCTTACCACCTTCTCTATCAGGAATGCATGATGTTTTCCACGTGTCTCAACTGAGGAAGTTTATTCCCGATCCTCTCCAGCCGGTGTTACCAAATGAAATTGAGATAGAATCAGATTTGACTTTTGAACCCTTACCGAGCCGTATCGTAGGAAGAGAGACTAAAGTGTTACGCAACAAGGAGATTCCTCTTGTCAAGGTTCAGTGGGATGTGACGCATCCGGGCGATGCTACATGGGAACTTGAATCGGAAATGCGGGATGCTTACCCTCACCTTTTCAGGTAATTCTTAAATTCGAGGACGAATTTCTATTTAAGTGGGGGAGGATGTAATACCCCGTATTAATTAAATGCTCTAATGTATTAACTGACACTGAGGTTTTATCAATTGATACGATAGAGATACTTTTGGACATTAAGTTAGTAGTGTTAACTTGAAGATATTTCCTTATATCCTTTCCTTTTGTTTTCTTCTTCATTCTACACCAAAAAGCCAAAGATAGAGAGAAGAAGTAGAGAGAAGGAAGAGCAAAGGAGAAAGAGGAGAAAAGCTTGGATCTTCACCATTTCTTCGCCGAATCAACTCATCTTCGACACCAACGACTCTTAATCGAGGTGGGTTCTAGTTAGAAACTTATAGCTTTGATTGTGGATGAGAAATCATAAGTTTTGATTTAGGGTTTTGTATAGAGGAAATCTAGGTTTTGGACAAATTCATCAATGTTCATGAGCAAAGTGATTATAATCCATGAATAGATCAACTATAGTTTGTATCCATGCTTTAATCTGATTTGGAACAGGTTTAGATGGTTTTGAACCATGGAAAGTTGTGGGCGAACAGAACTCAGAACTGAATTCTCGCGCGCTTCGCGGCGCGAACGGGGCTGCGCGGCGCGAACTATGCAGGTTTTTAGGGGTTTTGCTTCTGTCTTCAGTACGCGGCGCGTACTGGGTGTCGCGGCGCGAACAGTTTGGAAATCTTTAGAGTTTGCTACTGCCAGAGGGTTCGCGGCGCGTAGATTAGTTAGCGGCGCGAACAGTGTTAGAAATTATAGTGGTTTGCTTCTGCCATAGGGTTCGCGGCGCGACCTAGTTGTTGCGCGGCGCGAACTGTAGCTTCCTTAACCAAATTTTCTTAGATTAATGAACATTGTTTCAATCGTAACCTTCTAACCGTAAAACTGTTTTAACCGTCGTTCGAAGCAGTAATAGGCTAGGAGTGTGTCCTTTATAGTGGTGTAGATTTTGGAACCATGAGGACGTTGTGCTCTTGGTATGATACTTATGTACTCTATGATTATTGTTTGAGTTCTATTGCAGGTGGATTGGTAATACCTTGTTATATGTGTTTATATCAAGAGGGTTAAATAACTACATTATTATGTGAATAAAGCATAAGTGAGGAAAACTAGGAATTGTTAGGTTGTGTAGCTTAACAAAGAAACCTAGGATGAAACATTATATGGACATACGTGTTGGAATCTTATGAGGAAAGGCTAACAGGCCTAGTGGTTTGCGGAAGCGATCACCATTGTTGATGTATTAATCGGAACCGTAGTATTTTCTTTATTTCTTTATTTTTTCCTTTGAATGCTAACAGGCATTCACCGTGCAGAGAGGCACAATAATCTTGGCAGGTTTGATTCCCGCTTTTGTGTACGAATGGAACCTACGGGTAGAGACTTGTGATGGTGTACGGGCCATGTGAAGTGACGATTCATGGGGAAAGGCTCATGAGTCCGAATCCATGTCGTATGTCAAGATTTTTCCAAAGGATTCATGACTCGTGCCACCTCCTAGACGTAGAAGGGGACGGGAATATGGGAATGCCTTGGTATTGGTTTCCGATTAATAATCTTGTGTTGAGTTGTTGAACTCTAAGTATGATTCCATATAATGTTAGTGTGAGAACTCAAGGTCTAGTTCCTTATGACTTGAGACTTATAGATTAGAACCTTGTAAAGCCGAGAGGATCCATAGGATAGGGAACTCACTGGGATTTTATATCTCACCCCATTATATATTGATTTCAGGTACTACAGGTTCCGCGAAGGGTAAGGAGAAAGAAGTTTGATTTCCTTATTCCTTGTTCTTATTTTGGATATGGCGAAGCTTCCGTTGTGGAGTTCTTTTGAGATCATTGTCTGATCTAGTTCTTAGCTTTTTATTTTGAACATCTTGTATGTATTATGCCATTGTGTAGAACTTTAGTATTTGGGCATTAATATGTATAATGTGTTGTCTAGGAACTTATTGGTATTTCAGTACCAAATACTCGGATTCATGTATACTTATATGATTTGATGCATGTATTTATATATGGGTGTTACAGTTGGTATCAGAGCAGGTCGTATCCTCGACCTAGCCATGAGATATTATAAGTGTTTCTTTCTGTCCAAGATGTGTTGTGTTCCCATGAGTTTTGTTGTGTTATGACTATGGCATTGAGCCTGATCAACTTAATCCCATTTTGATAACCTCCAGGAACATGGCGGACGGACGCAGGACTCGTGGTCGACCCCCCACACGACCTCCACAAGTGAATACACCGGATGGCGGTGCGAATGTTCCATGGCCCCAGTTCATGCAACAGATGCAACAGCAGCAGAATCAGTTCATGCTGCAGATGATGCAACAGATGAATGGCGGTCATAATGCTCCAGTGGTTGTGCCCGAAGCTGTAGGTGGGACTTATAGAGATTTCATTCGCATGAATCCTCCGGAATTTCATGGTGGATTAGATCCTATAAAGGCGCATGAGTGGGTGGCCAATGAAGAAGGAATCTTTGAGATCGTGCATTGTAGTGAAGAGGACAAGGTAGTGTTTGCTTCTCATTCGCTGAAAGGTCCAGCTATGAGGTGGTGGAAGGGTGCTTCTGCTTTGATGATTACTCAGGGAGTACCTAAGGAATGGGAGAATTTCAAGACCACTTTTATGGAGAAATACTTTCCTAGTTCACTGAGGACTAAGAAGGAGTTGGAGTTCCAGCAGTTAAGGCAGGACAATATGTCAGTAGCTACTTATGCTGAGAAGTTTGAAATTTTGGCTGCTTACTCTAGGCAGGCCGCGTATGCTCCTGATGAGGGTTGGAAGGTGGACCAGTTTCTGTTTGGTTTAAGGGCTGATATCTCACATAGTGTGTCCCAGAGGGAGTTCACTACTTATACAGAGTTGTTGCGACAATGTTATGTGGCCGAGACTAGTTTGAAGAAAGTTCAAGCTGAGGAAGATTTGAAGAAGAAGAATCAACATGAAAGAGGAAGGCCAAGCCAACAATTTCGACCTAGGCCACAAGCTTTCAAAGGAAAGCAAGTGCAAGGTCCTCGGTCTAGTGCACCTCCGGTGTGTCGTAGTTGTGGTAAGAATCACCTTGGAAGATGTGCCTTTGAAGGGGCGAAATGTTTCCATTGTCATCAAGAAGGGCATATGGCTAGGAATTGTCCTCAGAATAGGAATCAAGTTCAAGGAAGGGGTACTGGTAGAGTTTATACCTTGGATGCTAAGAAGACCAAGGGTGATAACTCTTTGATTGCGGGTACGTGTTTCATTAATGGGCATTCTTGTTTTGTTCTATTTGATTGTGGAGCAACACACTCTTTTGTGTCATTACAATGTATGAAGCGACTTGGGTTGCAAGCTACTCCTTTATTTCCTCCTATGGCGGTTACTACTGCTATGGATGAGATGGTAGAGACACCGTTGGTGTGTGAAAATTGTGTGTTATCTGTGGGTGGTAGGAATTTCCAGATTGATCTTGTTTGCTTACCACTTAAGAAGGTAGACGTTGTATTGGGAATGGATTGGCTTTCTGCTAATTCGGTGTTCATTGGGTGTGAGGAGAAGTTAATCATTATTCCAACTGAAGAAGCTACTCCGAAGGATGTGTTGACTACTATACTAGAAGGTACGGTAGGTATGATTAATTTCTTGTTTGAGAAAGAGAAGTCTGTTCTATTGGTTCTCACTAAGGAGACGGGTGACAAGTTAGAGGTTTCACAAATTGCTGTCGTTAGAGAATTTTCCGATGTTTTTCCCGAGGATGTCACTTCTCTTCCTCCGGAAAGGGAAGTGGAATTCTCTATTGACCTGGTACCGGGAACGGCTCCTATATCCGTTTCTCCGTATCGGATGGCACCACTTGAATTAAGAGAATTGAAGGGGCAATTGGAAGAACTGATGGCTAAACATTTTGTGCGACCTAGTGTCTCACCGTGGGGAGCTCCAGTGTTGTTAGTAAAGAAGAAGGATGGTGGGATGAGACTATGTATTGATTACCGTCGGTTGAATAAGGCCACCATCAAGAACAAATACCCTTTGCCTAGGATAAACGACTTGTTAGATCAATTGAAAGGAGCCTGTGTGTTCTCGAAGATTGATTTGCGGTCAGGTTATCACCAAATCCGTGTGAAGAGTTCAGATGTGCCAAAGACTGCATTTAGAACCCGTTATGGTCATTACGAATTCTTGGTAAAATCCGTGTGAAGAGTTCAGATGTGCCAAAGACTGCATTTACTACTATATTTATTAAAGTAGTAAAATTGTAACATAAATTAAAATTAGTGACTCTATACTGATAATCATAATATTTATATTTATAATAATAAAAAAAGTACAAAAAATATTAGTTTTTACAAAATAAAGATAATATTTGACCATTATCTTATTTATGTGCAAATTAAATATCTTAATAAGCTACATCTAATCGTCAATTATAGTCCAATTTAATTACTAAAATACCTATTATGTAAATTCTTTGATGATATGTTTTTTTTGGAATTAAAAAAAATCCAATATTTCTCGCGTATAAATAACTGTCTTTTAATATTATAATTATCATAATCAAGTAAAAATGTCAATTCATAATGCAAATTTAAAAAATTGTTTTAAAACATAAAATGATATTTATAAAAGTAGTAAAGTTGTAATATTAATTAAAATTATGACTCTAAATTAATAATCATAATATTTATATTTATAATAATAAAACGAAACAAAAGTATTGTTTTTTTTTTACAAAATAAAGACAATATTTGACCGTTGTCTTATTGATGTGCAAAATAAATGTCTCAATAAACCACTTATATTAGCCAATTATAATCCAATTTCAATATCAAAATACCTGTCATCGTACTATTGATTTTAATAATAATAATAATAATAATAATAATAAAGTTAATAGTAGACATATAGGAGAAAATACATTATTATACCTTTTACTCATTAATTTGACATCTAATCACATCCCTTCATTTTTATTATATGTGTCTCGGACTTTATTATACATACATTATTATATGACTATGACCAAACCATAATTCAAAACACAAATAGGGTATGCCTTTTTCCATTTTTTTAAATGGCAAAATTTATCATCCTATAGTACAACAACATTTATAAGAACTAGGATAAATTACTCTGCAGGTACCACCTTTCTTAAATCCGCTTATAATACAATTTGTATTGCATTGTCCATCAGATGCACATTGACCATTCATACATTTGATATCCATAAGGCTGTACTCACCCCTTGATAAACCTACAACCAAACAAACTTCATTATAAATCTTGTGTTCTTAAGTATATTGGAGTATGTAGATTGAATATCAAGTATACAACTAGAGAGAAAAAACAAACTATTATTTACTACCTGAAAGCAACATCATAGAAATGAACAAAATCAAGCAAAAATAAGATCGATTGAATAACACGGAGGCCATTTTAAAAAAGTTCTCCTTTTACTATTTTTCTTGTGAGATTTAGGACTCACACTCTTCCTTATATATACTATTTAACTGATTATTAGTAGGTAAAGAATATACTTTAAAGAAAAGAAATAAATTAATTTAACTTTTTTTAATATTTGCCTTATTTTAAGTTCATTTTTGAAAAGAAAAAAAATAAAAAATATTTTCAAAAGTGTACTTTAGTCAAATGGATGGGCAATTTAATAAGTTGTATATTTGTTATTTTTATTGTGTAATTATGGCTTTTATTGAAGGACAATTTATTCGGTCGGTAGTATGCAAAAATTTGAAATTTTAATACTTTACTTCATATACTTGATAAATGATTAATTTAAATATATATCTTTCCTATGACACTAAATTTATCCATTCATTTTTATAATTCTAATGGTCTATATTTATTCAATTAATGTTGAAGTTGTTCAAATTAATTAATTCATTTATTTCCTTTATAAATATTAAATGATATTTGTTTTTCAATATGAAATCATAAATTTTATTATTATTTATATTATGTAAATTGTATGATGATAAGTTTTTTTTTTTGGAATTAAAAAATATCCAATAGTTTAACGGGTATAAATAACACTCTTTTAATATTATAATTACCATAATCAAGTAAAAACGTCAAATCATAATTGAAATTTAAAAACAATTTGTTTTAAAACATTAAACTACATTTATTAAAGTAGTAAAATTGTAACATAAATTAAAATTAGTGACTCTATACTGATAATCATAATATTTATATTTATAATAATAAAAAAAGTACAAAAAATATTAGTTTTTACAAAATAAAGATAATATTTGACCATTATCTTATTTATGTGCAAATTAAATATCTTAATAAGCTACATCTAATCGCCAATTATAGTCCAATTTAATTACTAAAATACCTATTATGTAAATTCTTTGATGATATGTTTTTTTTGGAATTAAAAAAAATCCAATATTTCTCGCGTATAAATAACTGTCTTTTAATATTATAATTATCATAATCAAGTAAAAATGTCAATTCATAATGCAAATTTAAAAAATTGTTTTAAAACATAAAATGATATGTATAAAAGTAGTAAAATTGTAATATTAATTAAAATTATGACTCTAAATTAATAATCATAATATTTATATTTATAATAATAAAACGAAACAAAAGTATTGTTTTTTTTTTACAAAATAAAGACAATATTTGACCGTTGTCTTATTGATGTGCAAAATAAATGTCTCAATAAACCACTTATATTAGCCAATTATAATCCAATTTCAATATCAAAATACCTGTCATCGTACTATTGATTTTAATAATAATAATAATAATAATAATAAAGTTAATAGTAGACATATAGGAGAAAATACATTATTATACCTTTTACTCATTAATTTGACATCTAATCACATCCCTTCATTTTTATTATATGTGTCTCGGACTTTATTATACATACATTATTATATGACTATGACCAAACCATAATTCAAAACACAAATAGGGTATGCCTTTTTCCATTTTTTTAAATGGCAAAATTTATCATCCTATAGTACAACAACATTTATAAGAACTAGGATAAATTACTCTGCAGGTACCACCTTTCTTAAATCCGCTTATAATACAATTTGTATTGCATTGTCCATCAGATGCACATTGACCATTCATACATTTGATATCCATAAGGCTGTACTCACCCCTTGATAAACCTACAACCAAACAAACTTCATTATAAATCTTGTGTTCTTAAGTATATTGGAGTATGTAGATTGAATATCAAGTATACAACTAGAGAGAAAAAACAAACTATTATTTACTACCTGAAAGCAACATCATAGAAATGAACAAAATCAAGCAAAAATAAGATCGATTGAATAACACGGAGGCCATTTTAAAAAAGTTCTCCTTTTACTATTTTTCTTGTGAGATTTAGGACTCACACTCTTCCTTATATATACTATTTAACTGATTATTAGTAGGTAAAGAATATACTTTAAAGAAAAGAAATAAATTAATTTAACTTTTTTTAATATTTGCCTTATTTTAAGTTCATTTTTGAAAAGAAAAAAAATAAAAAATATTTTCAAAAGTGTACTTTAGTCAAATGGATGGGCAATTTAATAAGTTGTATATTTGTTATTTTTATTGTGTAATTATGGCTTTTATTGAAGGACAATTTATTCGGTCGGTAGTATGCAAAAATTTGAAATTTTAATACTTTACTTCATATACTTGATAAATGATTAATTTAAATATATATCTTTCCTATGACACTAAATTTATCCATTCATTTTTATAATTCTAATGGTCTATATTTATTCAATTAATGTTGAAGTTGTTCAAATTAATTAATTCATTTATTTCCTTTATAAATATTAAATGATATTTGTTTTTCAATATGAAATCATAAATTTTATTATTATTTATATTATGTAAATTGTATGATGATAAGTTTTTTTTTTTTTGGAATTAAAAAATATCCAATAGTTTAACGGGTATAAATAACACTCTTTTAATATTATAATTACCATAATCAAGTAAAAACGTCAATTCATAATTGAAATTTAAAAACAATTTGTTTTAAAACATTAAACTATATTTATTAAAGTAGTAAAATTGTAACATAAATTAAAATTAGTGACTCTATACTGATAATCATAATATTTATATTTATAATAATAAAAAAAGTACAAAAAATATTAGTTTTTACAAAATAAAGATAATATTTGACCATTATCTTATTTATGTGCAAATTAAATATCTTAATAAGCTACATCTAATCGCCAATTATAGTCCAATTTAATTACTAAAATACCTATTATGTAAATTCTTTGATGATATGTTTTTTTTGGAATTAAAAAAAAATCCAATATTTCTCGCGTATAAATAACTGTCTTTTAATATTATAATTATCATAATCAAGTAAAAATGTCAATTCATAATGCAAATTTAAAAAATTGTTTTAAAACATAAAATGATATTTATAAAAGTAGTAAAATTGTAATATTAATTAAAATTATGACTCTAAATTAATAATCATAATATTTATATTTATAATAATAAAACGAAACAAAAGTATTGTTTTTTTTTTACAAAATAAAGACAATATTTGACCGTTGTCTTATTGATGTGCAAAATAAATGTCTCAATAAACCACTTATATTAGCCAATTATAATCCAATTTCAATATCAAAATACCTGTCATCGTACTATTGATTTTAATAATAATAATAATAATAATAAAGTTAATAGTAGACATATAGGAGAAAATACATTATTATACCTTTTACTCATTAATATGACATCTAATCACATCCCTTCATTTTTATTATATGTGTCTCGGACTTTATTATACATACATTATTATATGACTATGACCAAACCATAATTCAAAACACAAATAGGGTATGCCTTTTTCCATTTTTTTAAATGGCAAAATTTATCATCCTATAGTACAACAACATTTATAAGAACTAGGATAAATTACGCTGCAGGTACCACCTTTCTTAAATCCGCTTATAATACAATTTGTATTGCATTGTCCATCAGATGCACATTGACCATTCATACATTTGATATCCATAAGGCTGTACTCACCCCTTGATAAACCTACAACCAAACAAACTTCATTATAAATCTTGTGTTCTTAAGTATATTGGAGTATGTAGATTGAATATCAAGTATACAACTAGAGAGAAAAAACAAACTATTATTTACTACCTGAAAGCAACATCATAGAAATGAACAAAATCAAGCAAAAATAAGATCGATTGAATAACACGGAGGCCATTTTAAAAAAGTTCTCCTTTTACTATTTTTCTTGTGAGATTTAGGACTCACACTCTTCCTTATATATACTATTTAACTGATTATTAGTAGGTAAAGAATATACTTTAAAGAAAAGAAATAAATTAATTTAACTTTTTTTAATATTTGCCTTATTTTAAGTTCATTTTTGAAAAGAAAAAAAATAAAAAATATTTTCAAAAGTGTACTTTAGTCAAATGGATGGGCAATTTAATAAGTTGTATATTTGTTATTTTTATTGTGTAATTATGGCTTTTATTGAAGGACAATTTATTCGGTCGGTAGTATGCAAAAATTTGAAATTTTAATACTTTACTTCATATACTTGATAAATGATTAATTTAAATATATATCTTTCCTATGACACTAAATTTATCCATTCATTTTTATAATTCTAATGGTCTATATTTATTCAATTAATGTTGAAGTTGTTCAAATTAATTATGTAACACCCCATACATAATTGACTAGTATATTATGCATGAAACGTTAAATATTGATATTGAGTACATACAAAAGCCGAAGATAAAAGATGATCCATATAAAATACAACATGAGATTCTAATAAGAGTTACAAAACATGTATCTTCAATGGATCTGCACAGCGGAAAATGAGATCTAACGAGGTCTCCGAGCCATCACCACTTCCAAATCTTCAGTCTAAACCTGCTACTGACCAAACGCTACTAAACTGCACCTGAAAAAATATAAGTTGATTGGGGTGAGATTACTAAATATCTGTGAGTCCTCCTATCCTATGGGTCCACTCGGATCTACAGGGTACATGCATCAAAACCGAATCCACCACTGATTCGGGGTTCATCCTCACATCTGGTACAAGTACGAAAAAACAAGGAATCATCCACCATTGGACGATTAATGCAGATATGCAATTATATAAGAAACCAAGTATGCAAAACCCGCATCCATACACGGGGAATCTAGAAACGCGTTAATGCCTCGACTAGGTTATAAAAACACACCCTCGATGAATCACGCCCATGCCTCTTGTCAAGAGACTTGTACAAGCACACCGCAAGATGATTAGACGGGTTCGCACAAGCCTAAATGGCTGCGAGATGACCTTAGCCTAATTGGCGTCATTGTCCCATTAACCATCTTCACGCACATGTGTTAACGCCGAGTACAATACGCCATCTTGACACATGGGTCCATCGGGCGAAAGCCTAGTGATGTAGCCTACATGGCACCGCTAGAGATGGTTTACCTGTTATGCGTAGGCCTACTTGGCCGCACAACGCCATCATACCGAGCACGCAAGTGTGTTAACGCCAAGTGGGAAATGCCTCAAGACCCTAACAAGCACACTGCAACGGTAGCTCAGGTGTGAGCCCAAGATCACATGATCGGGGCTGTCCCATTGGTCACAAAGCCTGGGATGTAACGCAACCTAGCCCCCGGCCCGTTTCGATTCAAGCATACACACCTATCAAGCGCCAAATCACACAAGCACACAATCCCAATTGTTTAGCCAAAACAACGGGCCTTAACAAGATATTCACATCTCATCACAACATGGCATTCGTATTTAAACATAATATAGCAATTAAGTGCAATGAGATTAATCCATTCTAATCATGAATGATTCACATATTAAAAATAAAATATCCATGATCATAAATGACATTAGCATGTTTAATTATAATTTAAACAAGTCTCACACGACTAAGGAGGCGTTCGATTCTCTATTCGGAACAGAACTGCTCTCGGGGGAATTAGTAATGTAAAATCTCGCCCGACGAGGTTCACTAAGTAGGGTTCCAATATTATTAAATCACACATTCTGATTTGGGGACCAATTTAATTAGAAAGTACACGTCGCTAGCTTTCCAACGATATAAAGTTTGCGTAATTCCGATACCCGAGCCGAAAGTTACGACTTTCTAAAGTTTGCTGATTTTTGCACTTTTGCCCAGGGTAACCGGTTACCCAGAAGCCAGTAACCGGTTACTGACATGAAAAATGCCCAGAAACGCAAATTTACACAGAGTAACCGGTTACCCAAATGCCAGTAACCGATTACCCTGAAGCAGAATCAATTTTCTGCATTTCTAAGGGTTCTAAACCATTCCAAATGTCCTATAGTTGATCCCCTGCATCTTTAATACAGTCCCAATGAATTTCTAACATATTTATATAATCAGAACCACCAGCATGCAATCATTAACAACATATGCAACTAGTAGCTATCACACACAACTAGCAATTATCGAATAAGCATGTTTTAACATCATAGATTCATGGATTATTTCTCACAATCCCTAACCCCAAATCTAACCCTTGCATGCAAATTGCCCAAGTCACTATCTAAGGACTCACCTTGGATTTAATGGAGGTTAAGATCATGTTCTTGCTGCCATGGTAATCTCTTCTTGCCCAAAAATTCATATTCTTCATCATCAAATCCGCAGCCACACCTTAACACACAATCAGCATGCATGTCCCAACTTCAAGCTCACTTTTCTCCTTCAAAACATAAGCTATGAACGCGAACCATAGGTGCAAATCGAAGAGAAATTCGTTAGCTTTCCAATGGGACCAGAATCGTTACGATCGGAGTTACGAGTTGAGAGATATACCTGATTTAGTGGGGGCTGCACCATTGTTGCGAAAATGCACTTGCTTCATGAGTTCTTCTCTTGCTCTTAAGTTGTTCTTTCTTTCTTTCTCCACAAATTCTGATTTTGAAAGTCCAACACCAAACAATTCCTTAAGTTCTCATGCAAGTGATGTTTAATGACCAATGTGCCCTCTAACCATGCCAAAATTACTAGCTGCCATCCAGTTGGATTCTCACTAATCCACTTACTTTCTTAATAGTCCCTCTTAGATTAATATAGAATGATTCTATCTATGCATTCCAATAACCAATTAGCCGATTTAAGAAAAATACCGATGTCGGAGGATCGGGGTATTACATTCTCCCCCCCTTGAATAGAATTCGTCCTCGAATTCCTTCCGTTCACCACGAAAACC